>NW_020664409.1:15084211-15183195 GCF_002925995.2 Terrapene triunguis
GGCAAAGAAAGTTAGAGCCAGCCCTGCCAAGGGTTCATCTAGTCCAGTATCCTTTCTTCCGCTAGTGGCCAGCACCAGGTGCTTCAGAGGGAATAAAACAGGGCAATTATTGAGTGATCCATCCCGTCTTTCAGTCCCAGCTTCTGGCAATCAGAGGTTTAGGGACACCCAGAGCACGGGGTTGCATCTCTGACCATTTTGGCTAATAACCATTGATGGACCTATCCTCCATGAACTTATCTAATTCTTGTTTGAATCCAGTTATACTTTTGCCCTTCACAACATCTCCTGGCAAAAATTTCCACAGATTGACTGCATTTTGTGTAAAAGTACTTCCTATGTTTATTTTAATCGCGATGCCCATTAATTTTGTTGAGCAACCCCGGGTTCTAGTGTTATGTGAAGGGGTAAATAACACTTCCCTTTTCACTTTCTCCACACCATTCATGATTTTATAGACCTAGATCATAACCCTCCTTTGTCTTTTCTGAGCTGAACAGTCCCAGTCTTTATAATCTCTCCTCGTATGGAAGCTGTTCCATATCCCTAATCATTTTTTGTTGCCCTTCTCTGTACCTTTTCCAATTCTAATATATCTTTTTAGAGACAGAGCAACCAGCACTGCACACAGTATTCAAGATGTGGGCATACCATGGATTTATATAGTGGCACTATGATATTTTCTCTTGCTATCTACCTCTCCCCTAATGTTTCCAAACATTCTAATAGCTTTTTTGACTGCCACTGCAAATTGAGCTGATGTTTTCAGAGAACTACCCACGATGACTCCAAGATCCTTCTTGAGTGGCAACAGCTAATTTAGACCCCATCATTTTGTATGTGTAGTTTTGGATTATTTTTTCCAAAGTGCATTACTTTATACTTATAACATTGAATTTCATCTGCCTTTTTTTGCCCAGTCACCTAGTTTAGTGAGATCCCTTTGTAAAGCATCAGTCAGCTTTCAACTTAACTGTCTTGAGTAATTTTGTGTCACCTACAAATTTTTCCACCTCATTGTTTGCCCCCTGCTTTCCAGATCATTTATGAATATAAGAACATAAGTGATCTCTCTCCTGCCATCCATCTCCACCCTCTGACAAACAGAGGCTAGGGACACCATTCCTTACCCATCCTGGCTAATAGCCATTAATGGACTTAACCTCCATGAATTTATCTAGTTCTCTTTTAAACCCTGTTATAGTCCTAGCCTTCACAACCTCCTCAGGCAAGGAGTTCCACAGGTTGACTGTGCGCTGTGTGAAGAAGAACTTCCTTTTATTTGTTTTAAATCTGCTGCCCATTAATTTCATTTGGTGGCCCCTAGTTCTTGTATTATGGAATAAGTAAGTAACTTCTCTTTATTCACTTTCTCCACACCACTCATGATTTTATATACCTCTATCATATCCCCCCTTAGTCTCCTCTTTTCCAAGCTGAAAAGTCCTAGCATCTTGAATTTCTCCTCATATGGGACCCGTTCCAAACCCCTAATAATTTTAGTTGCCCTTCTCTGAACCTTTTCTAATGCCGGTATATCTTTTTTGAGATGAGGAGACCGCATCTGTACGTAGTATTCAAGATGTGGGTGTACCATGGATTTATATAAGGGTAATAAGATATTCTCTGTCTTATTCTCTATCCCTTTTTTAATGATTCCTAACATCCTGTTTGCTTTTTTGACTGCTACTGCACACTGCATTTGTTTAACAACATATGCCCCAGTACAGATTCTTGAGAGAACCCACTATTTACATCTTTCCATTGTGAAAACTGGCCTTTATTCCTACCCTTTGCTTCCTATATTTTAACCATTTACTGATTAATGAAAGTACTTTCTTCTTATCCTCTGCCTGCTTACTTTCCTTAAGAGCCTTTGGCATGGGACCTTGTCAAAGGCTTTCTGAAAGTCCAAGCACATTATATCAGTTGGGAGGTATTGCCAATACCATGGAGGACCAGAATATCATACAAGAAGATCTGGATGACCTTGTAAACTGGAGTAATAGAAATGGGATGAAATAGTGCAAAGTGCAAGGTCATACATTTAGGGATTAACAAGAATGTTGCTATAAGATGGGGACTTATCAGTTGGAAGCGACAGAGGAAGAGAAAGACCTGGATGTACTGGTTGATCACAGGATGACTATTAGCCATCAATGTGATATCGCCATGAAGAAGGCTAGTGCAGTCCTAGGATACATCAGTCAGGGTATTTCCAGTAGAGAAAGGGAAGTGTTAGTACCATTATACAAGGCCTGGGGAGACCTCATCTGGAAT
Organism: Terrapene triunguis; assembly: GCF_002925995.2. Taxonomy (NCBI): domain Eukaryota; kingdom Metazoa; phylum Chordata; order Testudines; family Emydidae; genus Terrapene; species Terrapene triunguis. The sequence goes on from NW_020664409.1 coordinate 15,086,492, forward strand.
ACTGTGCAGTTCTGGTCTCCCATACTTAAGAAAGATGAATTCAAACTGGAACAAGTGCAGAGAAGGGCGACTAGGATGATCAGAGGAATGGAAAATCTACCTTAAGAAAGGACACTCAAAGAGCTTGTCTTGTCTAGCCTAACCAAAAGAATGCTGAGGGGAGATATGATTGTTCTCTATAAATACATCAGAGGGCTAAATACCAGAGAGGCAGAGGAATTATTTAAGTTAAGCACCCATGTGGACACAAGAACAAACGGATATAAACTGGCCATCAACAAGTTTAGACTTGCAATTAGGTGAAGGTTTCTAAACATCAGAGGAGTGAAGTTCTGGAACAGCCTTCCAAGGGGAGCAGTGGGAGCAGAAAACCTAACTGGCTTCAAAACTGAGTTTGATAAGTTTATGGAGGGGATGGTATGATGGGACTGCCTACAGTGGTGTGTGGCCCATCAGTGACTGCCAGTAGCAAAAATCCTCAGTGGCCTGAGATGGGACACTAGATGGGGAGGGCTCTGACTTACTACAGAGAATTCTCTCTCAGGTATCTGCCTGGCAGGTTTTGCCCACATGCTCAGAGTTTAACTGATTGCCATATTTGGGGTTGTGAAGGAAAAATTCCCCTGGGGCAGATTGGCAGAGACCTTTGGGGGGGGGGGTTCACCTTCCTCTGCAGCATGGGTCCCGGGTCACTTGCAGATTCAAACTAGTGTAAATGGTGAATTCGCTGTAACTTGAAGTCTTCAAACCATGATTTGAGGTCTTCAGTAACTCAGCCAGAGGTTAGGTGTCTATTTCAGGGGTGAGTGGGTGAGATTCTGTAGCCTGCAATGTGCAGGAGGTCAGATTAGATGATCACAATGGTCCCTTCTGACCTTAAAGTCTATGAGTCTACCGACATGTATTTAAATAAGATGAACTGTACTGAGCCCTAAGAAAACGCCTTTACTATCAACATATTCATTAAGACTATGTAAAGACTTTAACTAAAAAGACTCCAGTCAGTCACTATTTGCTGATGCAATCAAATTTTATTTTGAAGTAGCCTGAATGGATGATAAAGGTCACAGTATAACTAAAGTGAAAAGTAGAGTATGCTATTATTGAAATAAACTGGAAGCAGAAAGTGTGTTTATTTAAATGTCAGTAACCTAATATCTTTTCTCATTCATTTCTCATTTTGAGTTCTCTTCAGAATATTTCAAAGAATTTGCCATCCAAAACATGTCTTTATCACATCTTTCTGACTTAACCACTAAGCTCCTGACATGAACATTTTGCAATAGTTATCTAGCTCTAGTACACTAATAAATAACCTTGATTGCATTCACTGAAGAACATAAAATTAACTACTGAAGTATGAAATGATGCTTGTGCTGCCACACAATTCCAATCTGTCTTTCCTGCAGTATTCTAGCCTGTGCAAGCACCAGAGATTTAGGAAGGCGATAAACTCTTTGGGGAAAGGACCACCTTTTTATTCTGTGTTTGTGCAACACCTAGCACAACAGAGTCCTGGTCCATGACTGAGGCTCTTAGACATGACTGCAGTATAAATAATAATAATTAATAAATAATAAAAGCAAGCAAGTCACATTGTTTAGAATGTGCCTTGAATTAAACCCTACCAAAATTGTCTCATTTTAGAGTTCTAACCTCTTTTAAAAAATAAAATAACCCCTTAGACCCTAAATATTTTTGTGGTCAGTCTCACTTGCTGAAATGGACTGTACCAAAGTATATAAACCTAACAAGTAATCCAGTCACAGGTTCTTTCCTTGGTTCTCTCCAGCACAATTGAAGGGGATTTTGTTTGTTTGGCTTGTTAGTTTTGATTATTTGTGTGTGAGAGTGTGTTTTTACAAATCCTAGGAACAGTGTTCCCTCAGGATCTGCACATAGCAGGTCATGTTCTCTGGTAGATATCCCCCAGGGATATCTGGTGGAAAGGAAGCTAGTCATTTCCATTGCACCATCCCTCCTACCCCTAGATGTACAGAGAAACCAAGAGGGTCAGGGATTCATGACTGGAGGAGAAACAGATGGGACAATGCTATATTCACAATACCCACAGCAAATAGCAGAGAATCCACAAAAAAGTAACACAGCCTAGGCTGGAGATTCTTTGTCAGAATAGCTGCAATGGAGCCACACTACCAGAGAGCTGAAATTGGTAAAGGACCTTTACACAGGTGACCCTGTGCCTCTGGGAAAGCCATGGAATTAGAGAACAACTGCAGCTTCTGTGTATTGTGACAAAGTTCCTCCTCTACCTTGGTGGGTCCTGCGCTTATTGGCAGATTTTCTTGCCTCAGAGATTCACCATGTGGGTTGGGGAACAGCCCAGAGACCTTCCCCTCTGGAAGAACCCACAGTCCAGGCCAATTGGGAGGAACCCAGGCCCACCCTCTACTCTGTGTTCCAGCCCAGGGCCCTGTGGACTGCAGCTGTCTATAGTGCCTCCTGTAACAGCTGCATGACAGCTACAACTCCCTGGGCTACTTCCCCATGGCCTCCTCCAAACACCTTCCTTATTCTCACCACAGGACCTTCCTCCTGGTGTCTAATCACGCTTGTGCTCCTCAGTCCTCCAGCAGCACACCCTCTCAGCTCCTTGCACCTCTTGCTCCCAGCTCCTCACACTCACACCACAAACTGAAGTGAGCTCCTTTTTAAAGCCCAGGTGCCCTGATTAGCCTGCCTTAATTGATTCTAGCAGCTTCTTCTTAATTGGCTCCAGGTGTCCTAATTAGCCTGCCTGCCTTAACTGGTTCTAGCAGGTTCCTGATTACTCTAGTGCAGCCCCTGCCCTGGTCACTCAGGGAGCAGAAAACTACTCATCCAGTGACCAGTATATTTGCCCTCTACCAGACTCCTGTATCCTACTGGTCTGGGTCTGTCACAGTATCCACCATGACGACTTGAGAGGGAACTACCAGAGTGTAATAATACAGCTTTATGGTCACAAATGCATCAATCATTGTGGCAAAGTCCTCATTTGTCAGGACGTGACAAAGGTGTCTGCCCAGCTACAGGTTTGGAAGAAGGTTTTTTGTTTGTTTGTTTTTCAGCTGGGTATCTAGTATCTTTGACAAGTCCAGAAGGGCACATTTCTATTGCATTCAGCTTGCAGTGAAGAGTTGATACAACATAGATTCATGTGAAGTGTCAACTACTGTGATGTATCTGTGGCAGACAACAGTTTTCTCTTTTTACTTATAGTGCTTATTCCCAAATCCTAGCTCTGGGCCTAGCTGCAGTTCTAACAGGTGTATTTATGCAAGTGAATTTTTAAGGAGGGAATGTGTTATGTAGCCCTGTCATATATTCACACTTTGTTTCAATCATACATTTTAGATGCTGATCAGTAAGGCTAAAACAAGACAATATAGAATATGTTTAGGATTTTCAAAAGCACTTGGTATTGGCATAACTGTATTTTCACTGAAGTCAATGGGAGTTTTACCATTGACATAAATAGGAGCAAAGTTAGACCAAAACTGAGCATTTCTAAAAATATTATTCTGTATCAAAAGAAGAAAGAGGAAATTCTACATGGAAACCCTCCTGAACACAAGTCCAAGAAAGGACAACCTTTCAGATAGTAGCAGTTTGCCATTTGCTTTTAACAATTTAACAGAACTTAACTGCCATGTTAATCCAATTACAGAGCTCTTAGATGCCAAATCTGGTACTATAATTAACTATTCACTAAAAACCTTGTTAGATGCAGTGGGGGCTAGGCATAATCAGGTACAATACACAGATGCATACCAGCTACATAATGTTTTAGACACCAACTATACTCAGCTTGTTCCCAGTTTAATGGAACAGAATGTAACAGAGCTCTTAATTAAAATCACATAATTTGACCAACTGTCCAGTGAAACAGTCCAGGCCATCATAGGGCCAAAGTGATCCTCACAAATGAGTGAAATTCCAAGTTCTCTTTCTCTGGAAGTTTGATCTCTGCAATTTTACTGGTATCTTTTATATCAGTTTGGAATTGTTCTACTTCTGTTCTTTCAGTAACTTCCAATGTTCACTTTTCTTTTATTCAGGTTAGTGTCCAGATTAATAGATATGATAAGAAAAACAGCATCCTTATCACTTATTTCATTGCCAAGAATATTGTAATTGAGAAGGAAGTTTTTTTTCAGGCAAATTAAATAGTTTTCCCTAAAGATAAACTATTGCATCTGGTCATTTAAAGTCAGTGGTCAAAGACAAATGAAGACAAATGCGAAGATTTTTTGTTGGTCTTAGGAAATAAAAGCAAACGCTGATTAATAGCGAGCATTACATTATGAAATAATAGCAATGTCCTCACTACAAGAAAAATGTGTCAATTTTCAGACAAATATATAAAAGCAGACTTTTAATCTCCATTGCAATAAAGTTAGCAGAACACTTTTAGAACACATAATACAGTGTAAAACTATTTGGAGGGATTTTCTTCATTTTGGGGAAATACATGCTTGTACTATAGCACCTGCTTTTGCGTGTCGGAATGGAAATTGTCTGTATATTTATATAGAAAAAATGGTGGCAGTGGCAGAGAGCTCGTGTCAATGTTGTACAGAGGTCAATCAGAAAAGACTTGGCTGTTGTATTACAATACAGGCAGACTGCCCAGTGGAAGCTCCTCAAAGCATCGGGCCAGATTCTCAGTTATAAATCAGCATAGCTCCAATAAAGTCATTGGAACTATGCCAGTTTACACCAGCTGAAGATCTGGTTTACTGTGGTTCAGGCACTCTACTCAATGCACTGTGTGTGCAACATGCAGTCACTGCAATGGGACAGCTCACATAAGTAAACTTACAGACCTGCTTAAGTGTTTGTAGGATTGGGGGTTATGTATGTTAGTGTAATGAAGGGAAGAGAAACTTCGGAAGGTACCTGACAAGGCTAGACAATTTGACAATGCTGTAGCAGAAGAAGGTCAGTGTGGACAACGGCAAAGTAATGCACATTAAAGGAATAAATGTGAACTGTATTGGTGAGTTCTAAATTAACTAAAAACACTCAAGAAAGAGACCTAGACAAATTTTGAAAACCTCTGCTCAGAGCAAGGGAGTGGCCAAAAATGCTATATTAAAAAAAGAATTGAGAATAATACTGAAAATTATATTGCTATTATATAAATCCATGATAAACTCTCAATTGAATATTGTGTTCAGTTTTGGTAACCCCATTTTAGCAAAGTTATAGCAGAAATGGACATTTCAGTGGAAAACAACAAAAATGACTAAAGGCATGGAAAGATTAAAAAGGTTAATTTAGAGATGAGATAAATAAGAGAACTCAAGAGTGAAGTATTATAAGTAGCAAACATAGTTATTTCCATAATGTAAGAACAAGGAGGCACATAAATTAAAAAGCAATAAATTTAAAATTGATGAAGTGAAATATTACTTTACATGATACATTATTAACCTATAAAACTCATTGCTACAAGTTATTTCGGTAAAGACCTTAGTAAGTTTTAAAAAAAGAATGACATATTTATATGAAATCAGAACATCAGCCACAGTTACATTATCTATCATGGAAATATATTAGATACTAGGGATAGTTGAAAATTTCCATCAAAATTATTTTTCAGTGGAATATTGGGTATTTGATAAAGCAAATTTTTTCACAAGAAGTTTCTGCTTTCCACACACAAAAAATGATATTTTTGTCCAAAAAGCAGAATATTTCAATTTGGAAATACTTCCATTGCACATCAAGGGAGTTGTAGATCAGGTGCCTCGTGGGAACTGTAGTTTGGCAAGGGTCTTTCATGATGCACCACAATGGCTCAGCAAGAGGTGAGAGCATGTGCATCATGGGAAATGTAGCTAGCCAGGCAGCCCAGCCCATGGAGGAGGAATGCAGTATGAGGTACCTGAACTACAGTTCCCATGAGGCCCCAAGGCAGCAGTTGGTTGGGTTTTGATTTCTTTTGTATTATTATTTTTCACCAAAAAGTTGAAATTTTCTGCAGATGACAAAAAGAATTGTTTTCTGACCATAAGAGGCATCAATGACTATTCTTCAGGACATAAACCAATTATTAACTACCTGAGAACTTACCCATAAGCATGATATTGCATTGATCATTATGAGGGCATTACACTAAATATGGCCATTGTCAGATATGAAACACCAGAACAGAAGGACAGTTGGCCAGATCTGGCATAGTAATGTATATGTTGCAGAAATTTATCAGTTTGAGACTGAGTTTGAGACCGGTGGGCAGGCCAAGAGGAGGTAGTGGTGGGCGGGAGGGAGCCGGTGGGCGGGAGGGAGCCAGCGGGCTGGCAGGGTCTCAGGACATAGTGAAAGCAGAACAGACCGGGGCCCCTTCTGAGCCTGGGCCCGGCTCCATGGCGGCACCACTGTCACCATTGTAAACCCAATACTGCCCAGATGTGGCCAGAAGGAGTCCCTCGAGTGGTAAGTAGAGCACCCTGGGACGTTGTCAAATTATTAATAATACCATAAAGAGTTTATAAGTGGGCAAAGTAAGCAATCTTAATCAAATCCTATGAAATCAAATAAAATATTTAAATTAGTTATGTAAGCAGAGTCTGAATGAGCTTTCATAGAATCATAGAATATCAGGGTTGGAAGGGACCTCAGGAGGTCATCTAGTCCAACCCCCTGCTCAAAGCAGGACCAATCCCCAACTAAATCATCCCAGCCAGGGCTTTGTCAAGCCTGACCTTAAAAACCTCTAAGGAAGGAGATTCCACCACCTCCCTAGATAACCCATTCCAGTGCTTCAACACCCTTCTAGTGAAAAAGTTTTTCCTAATATCCAACCTAAACCTCCCCCACTGCAACTTGAGACCATTATTCCTTGTTCTGACATCTGGTACCACTGAGAACAGTCTAGATCCATCCTCTTTGGAACCCCCTTTCAGGTAGTTGAAAGCAGCTATCAAATCCCCCCTTATTCTTCTCTTCTGCAGACTAAACAATCCCAGTTCCCTCAGCCTCTCCTCAAAAGTCATGTGCTTCAGCCCCCTAATCATTTTTGTTGCCCACCGCTGGACTCTTTCCAATTTTTCCACATCCTTCTTGTAGTGTGGGGCCCAAAACTGGACACAGTACTCCAGATGAGGCCTCACCAATGCCAAATAGAGGGGAATGATCATGTCCCTCAATCTGCTGGAATGCCCCTACTTATATAGCCCCAAATGCCATTAGCCTTCTTGGCAACAAGGGCACACTGTCGACTCATATCCAGCTTCTCGTCCACTGTAACCCATAGGTCCTTTTCTGCAGAACTGCTGCCTAGCCATTCAGTCCCTAATCTGTAGCAGTGCATGGGATTCTTCCGTCCTAACTGCAGGACTCTGCACTTGTCCTTGTTGAACCTCATCCGGTTTCTTTTGGCCCAATCCTCTAATTTGTCTGGGTCCCTCTGTAATCTATCCCTACCCTCCAGCATATCTACCACTCCTCCCAGTTTAGTGTCATCTGCAAACTTGCTGAGGGTGCAGTCCACGCCATCCTCCGGATCATTAATGAAGATATTGAACAAAACCAGCCCCAGGACCGACCCTTGGGGCACTCCGCTTGATACCAGCTGTCACCTAGACATGGAGCCATTGATCACTACCTGTTGAGCCCAATGATCTAGCCAGCTTTCTATCCATCTTATAGTCCATTCATCCAGCCCATCCTTCTTTAACTTGCCGGCAAGAATACTGTGGGAGACCGTATCAAAAGCTTTGCTAAAGTCAAGGAATAACACATCCACTGTTTTCCCCTCATCCACAGACCTAATTATCTCCTCATAGAAGGCAATTATGCTAGTCAGGCATGACAGGCCCTTGGTGAATCCATGCTGACTGTTCCTGATCACTTTCCTCTCCTCTAAGTGCTTCAGAATTGATTCCTTGAGGACCTGTTCCATGATTTTTCCAGGGACTGAGGTGAGGCTGACTGGCCTGTAGTTCGGATCCTCCTTCTTCCCTTTTTTAAAGATGGGCACTACATTAGCCTTTTTCCAGTCATCCGGGACCTCCCCCGATCACCATGAGTTTTCAAAGATAATGGCCAATGGCTCTGCAATCACATCCACCAATTCTGTTAGCACCCTCGGATGCAGCGCATCTGGCCCCATGGATTTGTGCTCATCCAGCTTTTCTAAATAGTCCCGAACCACTTCTTTCTCCGCAGAGGGCTGGTCAACTCCTCCTCATGCTGTGCTGCCCAGTGCAGCAGTCTGAGACCTGATCTTGTTCGTGAAGACAGAGGCAAAAAAAGCATTGAATACGTTAGCTTTTTCCACATCCTCTGTCACTAGGTTGCCTCCCTCATTCAGTAAGGGGCCCACACTATCCTTGACTTTCTTCTTGTTGCTAACATACCTGAAGAAACCCTTCTTGTTACTCTTAACATCTCTTGCTAGCTGCAACTCCAAGTGTGATTTGGCCTTCCTGATTTCACTCCTGCATGCCTGAGCAATACTTTTATACTCCTCCCTGGTCATTTGTACAATCTTCCACTTCTTGTGCCTCCCTGGGGGCGCAAGCTTCTTTTTTGTGTTTAAGATCAGCAAGGATTTCACTGTTAAGCCAAGCTGGTCGCCTGCCATATTTACTATTCTTTCTACACATCGGGATGGTTTGTTCCTGCAACCTCAATAAGGATTCTTTAAAATACAGCCAGCTCTCCTGGACTCCTTTGCCCCTCATGTTATTCTCCCAGGGGATCCTGCCCATCAGTTCCCTGAGGGAGTCAAAGTATGCTTTTCTGAAGTCCAGGGTCCATATACTGCTGCTCTCCTTTCTTCCTTTTGTGAGGATCCTGAACTCGACCATCTCATGGTCACTGCCTCCCAGGTTCCCATCCACTTTTGCTTCCCCTACTAATTCTTCCCAGTTTGTGAGCAGCAGGTCAAGAAGAGCACTGCCCTAGTTGGTTCCTCCAGCACGTGCACCAGGAAATTGTCCCCTACACTTTCCAAAAACTTCCTGGATTGTCTGTGCACCGCTGTATTGCTCTCCCAGCAGATATCAGGGTGATTAAAGTCTCCCATGAGAACCAGGGCCTACGATCTAGTAACTTCTGTTAGTTGCCGGAAGAAAGCCTTGTCCACCTCATCCCGCTGGTCTGGTGATCTATAGCAGACTCCCACCACGACATCACCCTTGTTGCTCACACTTCTAAACTTAATCCAGAGACTCTCAGGTTTTTCTACAGTTTCATACCGGAGCTCTGAGCAGCCATACTGCTCTCTTACATACAATGCAACTCCCCCACTTTTTCTGCCCTGCCTGTCCTTCCTGAACAGTTTATATCCACCCATGACAGTACTCCAGTCATGTGAGTTATCCCACCAAGTCTCTGTTATTCCAATCACATCATAGTTTCTTGACTGTGCCAGGACTTCCAGTTCTCCCTGCTTGTTTCCCAGGCTTCTTGCATTTGTGTATAGGCACTTAAGATAACTTGCTGATCGTCCTGCTTTCTCAGAATGAGACAGGAGGCCTCCCCTCTTGCACTCTCCTGCTCATGCTTCCTCCTGGTATCCCATTTCCCCACTTACCTCAGGGCTTTGGTCTCTTTCCCCCAGTGAACCTAGTTTAAAGCCCTCCTCACTAGGTTAGCCAGCCTGCTTGTGAAGATGCTCTTCCCTCTCTTCGTTAGGTGGAGCCCGTCTCTGCCTCTCCCCTGACATCTAGTGATGAGCTGTGGAAAAAGACTTCAGAAGCTGATCTCTTTGCATGGACACACCCAGCCTACATTGGTGCTCAGCATGATGAGGTTGCTTGCCCAAATGATCACTTGTGGCTGGTGTTGGATCCCCAGTCTCCTTGTTATTGGGGCAGGAGAAAGTGTTGTTATCCTTGTTGTGTGAACCGAGGGCAGCAGAACTGTACCTGGCATACCCCAATGGAGGGACTCACCCTCAACTGAACAGCACTCGCTAGGCCGGGGACATGGGTTCCAAATCCCAATGAGTGGAGAGAGGATGGGGACAGGTATTTGTGCCTGGTGGTGTGGGCCCTGTTTAAAGGTTCTAGATACCATTTGGCCCTTCCTCTCTCCATGGTATAGTAAAAGAGCTAATTTAGACTCAGTTGGGAGTCTTGTTACATGCTGCAGAGCTGAAATCACTGATACCTCAGTCTAAGTATTAGACCTACTTTGGGTCAGTGTCTCTATTGCAAGAGACTGCCAGTGTGCACCAGCAGTGAGGCTCCCCCACTGAGAGCTGAAATCACTGAGAGCTGTGTTAAGTGTGTCGGGGACAGGGGGCCCTGAAGACAACTTGGCGAGTGGACAGCCAGGCAGCTGGCGGAGAGGTACGGGCAGCTGGCAGAGAGGCGTGGCAAGCGGCCAGCAGAGAAGTTGGTGGAGAGGGCCAGAGCCAGGGAAACATTTCAGGAAAGATGTGAACCAATTGGAGAAAGTCCAAGCGGCACAATTTCAGGGACGGCATTCCAGCCACCTTTTTTTTTTTCCTGCGTTCTCGGAGGTTTGTTTTTTGTTCTGTTTTTTTTGCTTGGGCCGGCAAAAAACCTAGAGCCGGCCCTGGCCAGAGCAGAGCCCTGCAGAGACATGGTAATCAGCCACTGGGGCAATGAGCGAGTGCCCGAGCAGTGCAGCGTGTAAGGTGCCTCCTTACCCCGCTCCCCCCACCTTCCACACAGTGTGGGAGGTGAATTCTGCGGATGAACCGTTGAACTCTGGGGCTGCACTGACCAAAGGACAGCAACTGTGAGTGGGCTAAAGAGAAGGGATGGGCATGTTAAAGGGTCTTTTGGGTTGCTGGACTTAAGGCCTTGAGGGGAAAAGGACACTGCCCAACTTACTTGAGGGTGGGTCTTTTGCTCATGGTTTGTGTTTATGAACCCTAGTTGTGGTGTTTTCCCAAATTAATGCTGAGTTAATTCTCTCCTTTTATTAAAAGTTTTGCTACACTCAGACTCTGTGCTTGCGAGAGGGGAAGTATTGCCTCTTAGAGGTGCCCAGGGGGTGGTGTGTAATTGTCCCAGGTCACTGGCTGGGGGCTTAACCCGGTTTTGTGTTGTTTTGTTGAAAAGGAACCCCCTAGATACTAAACCCAGCCCTTGTTGTTGCTGGCTCCACCTCGCAGAAGGGTTACAATTACTTAGAAGAAGCCATTTAAGAGGCTGTCTTAAGACAGGCCAGTTGTAAATGTTAAGAATCTTAAATCCAATTAAATCCCACTGTTTCTCTGTTTACCAGTGTTTAGCCCTGACTCCTCTACAGGAATACATGGTCTAACCATCTGGTGGTTAACAGGAGAACTGTTAGTAATTTAAGTTACAAGCATTTTCATACCCAATAAAATCTTTTCAATTGTTTAAATCCATTCTGTTGGTTTTCTCTCATGAATTTGTTTTGAATTTTCTTTTTTATTTGGGGACGAGGGTCCCCTTGGGTTGACTTCTTGATTCTTTTTTGTTTTTCTTGTCTGTCTGTGGCATCTTGCTTGTAGAGATGGATAAGATAAGTTGTGATGTGCTTTCTATCTAGCAGGGGGGGTTGCTCACTTGAGTCTTTTATACCCATATCCTACCTATTTCCTTGAAATTATAGGAAACACACCTCTTTCAGGCTTGCTTAGATTTAAGCTGGTAGTGTCATTCTTTCATTGGCTCGATGCCTTCATGGGTAGTCCTTAGGAAACTCTTCATCTTATGAATATAGAATCATAGGACTGGAAAGGACCTCAAAGTCATCTAGTCCAGTCCCCTGCAATCATGGCAGGACTAAATATTATCTAGACCATCCCTGACATCCCAGGTGTTTGTCTAACCCGTTCTTAAAAATCTCCAGTGACAGACATTACACACACTACCCTTTAGGCAATTTATTCTAGTGCTTAATACCCTAACAGTTAGGAAGTTTTTCCTAATGTCAACCTAAACCACCCTTGCTTCAATTTAAGCCCATTGCTTCTTGTCCTGTCCTCAGAGGTTAACGAGAACAATTTACCTCCCTACTCCTTGTAACAACCTTTTATGTATTTGAAAACTGTTATCATGTCCCCTCTCAGTCTTCTCTTCTCCAGACTAAACAAACCCAATTTTTTTCAAACTTCCCTCATAGGTCATATCTTCTAGGCCTTTAATCACTTTTGTTGCTCCACTCTGGACTTTCTCCAATTGGTTCACATCTTTCCTGAAATGTGGCATACAAAACTGGACACAATACTCCGGTTCAATTGAGTATGTAGTTTATTAATTGAATATCCAACATGTCTTTAATTGTCTTCCTGTGGCAGGAACGTAGCACACAATATTCAATGCTAGTTTTAACTCTTCTAATTCAGTCAATTTTTTGAGATATTCTTTCAATTTTATTAGAGTTTGACAGGAAATGAAATTCTGTTTTCAAAATGTTCAAACACTCCTGTTTTTTATATAAATATTTAGCTCTCAACACAGTCTTTTAAAATTAAATAACTTTTAGAAAGTCTTTAGCTTAATTTGTTGATGCTACATGACCATTTTTTCTTGTCTTCTGAATTGGATGAGGGTTTGCTTGAGCACTGCCAGTAATTAATTAATTTGCCATTAATATAGTTATTCTATACTTAAATGGCTTTGTACATTGCTAATTAGTTTAGCGAGGTTACTAGATTCCATGTTGGTACATAAAGCACTTTACCTCTTATATAGCAGTGATATTATGAACTATAGTATGAACTTTGTGTTTAATTAACATATTTGCAAGTATGCACTTCACAAAGGTGTTTGTCATTTCAACATTTAGAGAAAGAAACAAAAGTATAAAACATTTCCAACTATACATATATTCTCTAAAATTCAATAACACAAGTATGCAAGTCTAAGCAGTGAGTGCCTGCATTTTCTGTCATATATAAGCTGTTTCAATGAAAGTCCTATCTATATCTATAGCAATATCTATAAAAGGGGCTGGGGATTGTGGGGGGGGGGGCGGGGGCGGGGGCAGGGGAGGGAATGAACAGTTTATTTTGAAGAAGATCTCCACTGTTTTCAGTTGTTCCACACTTTTTAATCACCTTATGAACCTGACAGCATTTGACTTTAAAATAAATGTTTGATAATCTTTAAATATATTAATATATTGTTAGAGTTTCCAGGTTGAATCCATATTACAATGGATTTGTATGAGTGACAAATGAGAATAAAATTTGCCATGTCAGGGCTATTTGTTTCATAGGGTACAAAACCTCATCATGATAAATTCTGCTTTTAGATTCTATTGCCGAGGAAGACTTGATTCATAACACTTCAGGCCACAATGGTTATTAATACATAACATAAAATGAACTTTCTGTCGTAAAGGAGCCTATGCACAAGTGCAGCAGTCCAGCACAAAGCCCATGCATCATTTAACACCTACATAGATAGCTTCCTTCTGCACTGGGTGAATTTTAGCCAAGAAGTATATATGTAAGATGGGTACACCTTAGAGCAGGGGTCGGCAACCTCTGGCACGCGGCTCACCAGGGAACACCCCTGGCGGGCCTGTCCAGTTTGTTTACCTGCCACGTCCGCAGGTTCAGCCGATCGCGGCTCCCACTGGCCGCGGTTCGCTGCTCCAGGCCAATGGGAGCTGCTGGAAGCGGCAGCCAGCATATCCCTCAGCCCTCGCCGCTTCCCGCAGCCCCCATTGGCCTGGAGTGGCGAACCACGGCCAGTGGGAGCCGCCATCGGCTGAACCTGCGGATGCGGCAGGTAAAAAAACTGGCCCGGCCTGCCAGGGTGCTTACCCTGGCGAGCCGCATGCCAGAGGTTGCCGACTCCTGCCTTAGAGCTAGTCTAACAGTACATGACTGAATATAAAATTTGACATAACCAAGTTTTTTTCAGGCCATTGCAAATGCGTCACAAATCAGTCCCGGTGTTTACAAATATAGTTAGGATTTAGAAATACTGATTAATTACATGCAAGCAATTGTCAAATTAATCTATGGGTTCTTTGAGAAAGTATCCAGTGGTGATATTCCATATTATAGTAAATGGTCATCAAAGCCATATGTTTTTTTTCTGGTCTCTGACTGGATGAACAAAACTCTTTAACAGGAGAACAACGAATAACAAATAGTAAATAGTGATGAATAAATTTCAGTACAAATGCATGAGATTTTCAGTATTTGGAAACCTTTCGTGATTATCTGATGGTCGATAATTAGGGCCCTACCAAATTCATGGTCCATTTTGATCAATTTCACAGTCATAGATGAATTTCCAACTGTGGGCTGTTGATGCTAATATTCTGTTTCAGTGTCTCTGGGACAAATTGTGCTGGATGTGAGGTGGGGCTCAGATGTCTCTGGGTGAGTTTAATAGAATGAAATCATAGAACCATAGAATATCAGGGTTGGAAGGGACCTCAGGAGGTCGTCTAATCCAACCCCCTGCTCAAAGCAGGACCAATCCCCAACTAAATCATCCCAGCCAGGGCTTTGTCAAGCCTGATTTTAAAAACCTCTAAGGAAGGAGATTCCACCACCTCCCTAAGTAACCCACTCCAGTGCTTCACCACCCTCCTAGTGAAAAAGTTTTTCCTAATATCCAACCTAAACCTCCCTCACTGCAACTTGAGACCATTACTCCTTGTTCTGTCATCTGGTACCACTGAGAACAGTCTAGATCCATCCTCTTTGGAACCCCCTTTAAGGTAGTTGAAAGCAGCTATCAAATCCACCCTCATTCTTCTCTTCTGCAGACTAAACAGTCCCAGTTCCCTCAGCCTCGCCTCATAAGTCATGTGCTCCAGCCCCCAATAATTTTTGTTGCCCTCCGCTGGACTCTTTCCAATTTTTCCACATCCTTCTTGTAGTGTGGGGCCCAAAACTGGACACAGTACTCCAGATGAGGCCTCACCAATGTCGAATAGAGGGGAATGATCACGTCTCTCGATCTGCTGGCAATGCCCCTACTTATACAGCCCAAAATGCCGTTAGCCTTCTTGGGAACAAGGGCACACTGTCAACTCATATCCAGCTTCTCGTCCACTGTAAGGATTCTTCTTTTAGGCACATCCCAGATATATACACTGCACTATCCTTTCAGGGAAAATTGAGGATGATTCACTATGCTCCCCTCTTGGTGCTCAGTCATCTCTACTGGTAGGAATAGAGACGGTGGGATCAAGGCCCTGACTCATGCCATCATTGTTGAAGTGGCTTAATAGGAAGGTCCCTGTGCTCTCCTGAATATAGAGATTGCAGTTGGGTCTATCCTTGGAAAATGCAAGGGTGACAAGTCAGCACACACATACCCTGAGCACCAGCACATGAGCCAGGTACAATCTAGCCCTATACTTGTTGCTAATTTTGAAACTGATTCATTCGAAGGGTGTGATGGCTGAGGAATTTGAAGTGTTTAGAGGAGATCTGGAAAGTCTTATCTAGAACCCCTAAATATTGGCATTATTGTGAAAAACTGGGGAGAAAAAAAGTAATACCTTGGCAATTCTGGTCCTTATCCTCGTTAAAACTCTTGAGACTACAATGAGTGTTGCCAGCCTGAGCAAAAAAAAGGGCTGTATGATAGGTACTATAGTAACCTTTGAAAATGATTGCAACCTGGAAAAAGGGCTGATGTCATTTTAACAAAGGTATCCAAATATCTGACTTCATAAACTGGCAGGAGCTAACTGACATCTCAGTGGAGGCAGAACACCATTTTCTGAGAGTTAGGAAGGCCTCATGTCACTCAGAAGTAAGGCCCCCAATTGGCTAACAAGTGGTTTTGTAAAGGGATTGCTATTCAGGTCTCAGCCAGAAGTGTGGGGGCTGTAACTCAGGCCCTCTGTGATGTAAGGCACAGGATCAATATTAAATGGGAAAATCTTCAGTGCTTCAACAGTGGCATGAAGGACCCAGAGGAAGGAGGGGAAAAGAAAGAGACTGATTCAGCCCTGAAGTCAGGGAGGCCTAGATCGTCAAAAGATACTAAAGTGCCTAAATACCTTTGAGGATCTGGACCTGAGGCTTTAATTTAAAAATAGAGTGGGGATTCTCTAAGATAAAAATAAATTATTTGAGCATTGTTCATTTGATTTTTAGTGTAGAAATATAGGGAGCTTTTCTCCATCCATAGTGACATATATTTAAATGACCTCATAATTTGATATATGATTTTTTTCAGAACAGTGGCCACAAGACGAGGGGAAGGGAAGGGAGATGAAAGGGGGTGATAAGGAGAAAAAGATTTCATGTACAACAGATGACCACACCACAGTCTGCTATTATTTCTATCATGGCAGACCCATTCTCTTTCATTGAATTTATGTCAAGGTCAAAACCTCAAACCATATTAGTTATGTCTGAAACTTTATTATCATATTTCAGATGATGTCCTACAGTCTGCTTATAGGGGATTGTGCTGCATAATCTTAGTGTTAGATTTTTTCCACAGACAGATCAGAGCATAATCATTCATTTTAAACAAATGTGACATAAATATCAGCTGCAATAATTCATTCGGAATTCTAGATTTCTAAACACATTTATCCCCTTCTTTGTCCCCCACCCCCAGAGAATGATGCTGTTGAGCCTTCTTAGTATGTCCATGATTTTGGGGCATAGTTTTAGCAATAGCTGGTTAGTTATTCCACTGGTGGTTTAATGTTAATTTAGGTCTAGATTATGCCTTTTTCCCTCTGGTGGTGCAGAAGTGGGAGAAGGGCAAGAAACCTTCCAAGCATAAGCTCAAAGGGGCCAAACACAACTATGGTCTTTGCTCTACAGAGCTAGTGCCACTCCTTGAGTGTTTGGAGAGGAGGTAGCACGCAGAGACATGATTCTATTGAGTTTGGTACAGGAAGACACAAAGAGAGAAATCCATGAAAACTTAATGGATCAGGTTCTGAAGTCCTTCCTTGGTCCTCATCCAGGAAAATTCCCTATTGACTCCCCAAAGGGAATGTTGCATGAATAAGGACTGCAGATTTGAGTCATACTTTATAAAGCTTGAGAAGCTGCTGTTCAGCAATCACCTTTTTCTCTCTTCTTTTGTCTCCTTTGGTATCAGTGATGATAAAATGATTTTTATCTACCACATCAGTCCAAAGCAGTGTAGTTTGGTTTGTACTGTCTCCTTTTTTACTCTTTTGTTTAATTCAGATGGAAACAAAAGTCCATTGACACCAGAAAATTGAGGAATTGATTGTTTCATTACTGTGCTTATCTGAAAAGTCAGAACAAAATAGAATGTCAGCTGAGGGAGGGGAAGATATTCCTTGTATCTTTCCTATGTTGCATGTGTATGTCAAAGAATCACAGACTGCAAGGTCTGAGGTACAAAAAAATAGCTCTCATGATCCTGATACCAATTGGATCACTTATATATCATGGTCCAGAGAATTCTTTTGCACCTGTCTTGTAGCACAAAGGAAACAAAGCCCCTAGATTGACCCAGCTGGAGATGCTGGTGGGGTGAAGGAGTTCACAGCAAGCATAGAGCTGGCATAGCCAGTTCTTATACCTGACTCCCCATCCGACAGACCACATGGATCATATTGGGGCAGGGAGGCAGGAGGCAGGTAGAAGCATGCTGGGGTTGGGATGGGGCATGGCCAGAGTGTGCCATAGACTCATAGACTTTAAGGTCAGAAGGGACCATTATGATCATCTAGTCTGACCTCCCGCATGATGCAGGCCACAAAAGCTGACCCACCCACTCCTGGAATAATTCTCTCCCTTGACTCAGCTGTTGAAGTCCCCAAATCATGATTTAAAGACTTCAAGTCGCAGAGAATCCTCCAGCAAGCAACCCCTGCCCCATGCTGCGGAGGAAGGCGAAAAACCTCCAGGGCCTCTGCCAATCTACCCTGGAGGAAAATTCCTTCCCGACCCCAAATATGGCGATCAGCTGAACCCCGAGCATGCGAGCAAGATTCTCCAGCCAGACCCTCCGGAAAAAAGTTCTCTGTAGTAACTTTTAATATCCCATCATTGACCATTGTTACTAATTACCAGCGATGACACGTTATTGACCTATTGACTAAAATCACGTTATCCCATCAAACCATCCCCTCCATAAATTTATCAAGCTTAATCTTAAAGCCAGAGAGGTCTTTCGCCCCCACTGTTTCCCTCAGAAGGCTGTTCCAGAACTTCACCCCTCTGATGGTTAGAAACCTTCGTTTAATTTCAAGCCTTAACTTCCCGACGGCCAGTTTATATCAATTTGTTCTCGTGTCCACATTAGTACTGAGCTGAAATAATTCCTCTCCCTCCCTGGTATTTATCCCTCTGATATATTTAAAGAGAGCAATCATATCCCACCTCTGCCTTCTTTTGGTTAAGGTAAACAAACCGAGCTCCTCGAGTCTCCTTTCATACGACAGGTTTTCCATTCCTCAGATCATCCATGCTCTAGCAACCCCCAACTGGCAGACAGTTCTTTGGGGGGGCATTGTCAGCTGGTACAATTTAGGGGCAGATTGGCCCAGAGACTCAAGAAACCATAACCACACACCTGCACTGAACAAATTTCAAAGCAGGAGAGAATCTGGACCCATGTGTTTAAAATGGAATTACAAGACATCAGGGAATCAGACAAATTCTGCACTGACTTACACCTCTTGTATGGATTTGTAAGTTCATGCAAAAATTCATCCACCATATTTAAATGTAATGCTAGATCAGGGGTAGGCAACCTATGGCATGCATGCCAAAGGCAGCACGCGAGCTGATTTTCAGTGGCACTCACACTGCCCAGGTCCTGGCCACCAGTCCGGGAGGCTCTGCATTTTAATTTAATTTTAAATGAAGCTTCTGAAACATTTTTAAAACCTTATTTACTTTACATACAACAATAGTTTAGTTATATATAAAAGACTTATAGAAAGAGACCTTCTAAAAACATTAAAATGTATTACTGGCACGCGAAACCTTAAATCAGAGTGAATAAATGAAGACTCGGCACACCACTTCTGAAAGGTTGCCGACCCCTGGGGATATATGTCAATATGACATTGTTTGGTGAACTCTGGTTTATGCTTAAACTAAATTAACACATGACTCATTTTGCAATAATTTCAGTGTTGCAATTATCTCAGTGCTCAAACAGCATGCATCATACTACTAGAGTTTCTACATAATTTTATAACAGCTTTAAAAACTATCAGATTTTCCTTATTGAGCAAAGTGCCATTACCTCAAGGTTTTTCAGATATACATGATGATTATCAGCACTCATAATCCTCATGAAAACTGTGAAATACCTTGTGTAACTACTGCAGAGTGATCAAGCCAAGGGTAATAGTGGTAAAAAAGTAATGAAGTGAAACAGGGAAAAGGGGATAACATCATTTTATTTCTGTCATTAACAAGAATCATTTGTATACCAGGATTTTTAATTCTTTCTTCATTGTGCTTTTTGGGATGTACTTCACTTGCATACATAGCTAGACTAGTGGATACATGTATAAGGAGATCATTTTTAAAATAAACGATTTTAGGGATCTATTTTTTCTTTTGATATCTGTATATCTCCTATAACATTAATTCCATTAATAGATTTTGAGGCTAGAAGGGACCATTATGATAATAAAATCTGCCATGCTGCATAACACAGGCCACAGAACTTCACTCAGTGATTACTTCCATCTAGCGCAATAACTTGTGTTTGAACTAGAGCATATCTTTTTGAAAGCTATCCAAACTAAATTAAGACTCCAAGGTGATGGAGGATCTAACACATTAGTTGGTAAACTATTCTAAAGGTTAATTACCATCACTGTTTAAAAAAATTGAATTTTATAGCTTTGCTTCCAGCCATTGAATCCTGTTATGTCTTTGCTAGATTAAGAGCCCTGCAGCATCAGATATCTTCTCCCCTTGTGAGTATTAGACTACTATCGAGTCACCTCTTAACTTTCTCTCCAGGAAATTAAATAGATTGACCACCTTAGACCTCTCACTGTAAGATATATTTTCTAGACCTTGAATCGTTCTTGTAGTCCTTTTATGAACACTCTCTATATCAACATCATTTTCAAAGTGTGAACATCAAACCTAGTTACAACATTTCTGTGGCGATCTCACTAATACCATCTACAGAGTAACATCACCTATCTACTTTCTTCTATTCAGTATTCCAAGAATTCCCTTAAGCCCTTTATTCACAGCATCACACTTGTTTGATTACACTGGGTACCGAGAAATCCAATATAAATTACCTATCCTTATCATTATTTACCACTTCACCAATCATTGGTCAGATATATCAGTTTGCCATTTTTAAATCTATTTAAATGCTGATCAAGAGGCACAGAGATAATTTAAAGCCAGACTCTGCCCTCAGATGGACATGAATCCCAATGGCTTACAGCCAAGCACATCCATATCCAAGGGTACAGGAAAGATCAGATGTAAGGGTACATGTACAACCAAAAGCAGAGTGTGACCATTAAGCAAACATTTTCAAAAAATAGAGACATAGAATCATAGAAGATTAGGGTTGGAAGAGACCTCAGGAAGTCATCTAGTCCAACCCCTGCTCAAAGCAGGACCAACCCCAACTAAATCATCCCAGCCAGGGGTTTGTCTATGACCAAAGTCAATGTTTAAAAAATGTGAATGGCAATGTGCACGTATATTTGTGCACACGTCAAGTAAATTCACACGCAAGTGACAACCTAAGCACTTATGGTGTGTGTGTGTAAATTTTCCCAGTTTAAAAGCACAATCACGATTATCCATGTTGTCACTTGTGCATATGCATTATTTTGCATGCAGATCTTGGGCTTTCATTTGGAAATAAGACCCAAAGGGCTTGATTCTGATCTCTTTCTGGTTTTATGCTGGTATAACGCCTTTGATTGCAACAAAGTTACCCTTGATTTATGCTAACAGCTGGTCTACTACTCCTGGAGAATTCTGCGCCACTGCACATGTACAGATTTTTTTCTCTGCAGAAAATAGATTCTGCCGGAGGCGCTGCAGTTATACCTTTTGCCCACCAGGGCAGCAGGCTCATGGGCCAAAGCAGTATCCTGCCTGCGGGGCCAAGTGAGGAGACACAGTATATAGGGGGGATGGACAGAGCAGGGCACACGGGGCTAATGGGGGGGTCACATAGACCTGGGTTCAGAAGGACTAGTGGGGGGACAGACTAGGGCAGGGACACAGGTGCAAATGAGGTGACAGCATTGAGCCAGGGGCTGAATGGGAGTAGGGGTGGCTGAGTGGAGGTACAGGGACATATGAGGACAGAGGGAAGAGGGATGTTTGAGTGGGGTGCAGAGACACATTGGGATGGAAGAAGAGGGGTGGCTGAGTGGGGGTTCAGGGACACATGGGGACAGGAAGGGGGTGCAGTGACACATGGGGATGAGAAGAGGGCTACAGGGACATATGGGAAGAGGGATGCAGGGCTTCATGGGGACAGGGGGAGGAGGATGGCTGAGTGGGTGTACAGGGACACATGGAGACAGGGGCAGACATGCCTGACTGAATGGGAGAGACTATGGGTCAACCAGGCGTTGTATGGGGGAGGCTCCCCAACTCCTTAACAATCCCTCCACACCCCCCCCCCAAAAACCCATTCCATACTTCTCTCACCCACATCCAACAACCCTCCAGGTTCACTCACAGGCTCCTTCCCAGCAATTACTTCCCTCTCCCTCAGCTCCTGCATTGCCCCTGACTTCCCTAAGTCTTTGCACGGCTTCTGAGGGGTGCAGGAAATCATAGAATCATAGAATATCAGGGTTGGAAGGGACCTCAGGAGGTCATCTAATCCAACCCCCTGCTCAAAGCAGGACCAATCCCCAACTAAATCCATTTCTGTATTGTAGTTTAAATGAATTATTACTCAAAGTTCTGTATTAATATGCCTAGTAAGGAATCTACTTATCAAAAAACATTTCCTGAATCTTTTTTGTTGTCTGTATTGTTACACATATACTCGCTGACTGGTATTTTGAAATAAATTACCAAAATAGTTGAAACTGGCATTGCGTTATTGTGTTATTTTGACAAACAAAATATGCAGAATTTTAAAATATTGTATGCATAATTTTTAATTTTGGCACAGAATTCTCCCAGGAGTAGTCTACACACAAACCTGCACCAATTAAATTAAATGAGTTACCTCATAAGGCCATTACCAACCTTAGTCGTTATTATTCCAAAATAAGAGGAGCCACACATAGACTTGCACTGAAATAACTAAATAAGCTATGATTCACACATTTGGTTATTGTGGTACAACTGTGTTTGTAGACTAGTGCTAATGTGACATCAGAATCTGGCCCTGGGGGTGTAATTCATGAGTAATGCACAAACCTGTAGGGCTCAATTCTAATCTTACAGCAGTTTTCTATTGGTATGGCTCCCTTGACTTCAGTAGCTATTCTCTATTTACACCAGTCTAAGGGAAAGGAAACCTGCTCATTTAAAATATTTAAATTTCAAAGGCTTTTAAAAATTCAGTAAAATGGCACAACAAAACTTCAATAAAGGCATTTGCATTCTGATATGAGGGCGTTTTACTATGGGACTCCATCTGATAATTGGTATAGCACTGAAGGTTAATCCCCCTTAACTGCCTGAAAGATTACCTTTGGGTTGTTAGATTGTTATACAAACACACTAAAACTGTTTTAATATTTCAGTACATATTACAATTATGTGCAGAAACATAAATTGTACAGATGTATTTAAAATTAAGGCAGAATACAGATATAATTTAGAACAGCTGCATGGTACTTTAAGTCAACTATACACTGACACAAATACAGATTAAATTTTCTGCTCTTTCACAATTTGTGTATGTAATGAATACACAATACTAATACAAATATTCTAAGCTAGATGTTCTTTGCTCTTATCTGAAAATGTATAACTATTGTTAGGCACAATATAAATAGACCAAAGTGTGCAGAAGCCATGAATATAATGCAGTCTAAAATAATAACATTCATATCATTATCACTGTACATAGATTTTCTCCACTGTCCACAAAATGTATACATTCAAAACAAAATTTCTTTATTGTAACATTTTAAAATACAATGCACCTGGTGCTTATCTCTTGGAGATAGTAATGTTCTTTTACAAAAATGAGTGCCATAAGCTTCAAAAGTTAGGAAAGACATGCACAAGTTCAAAATGTCTGACTATCAACATTTGCAGGACCATGAGTGTTAAAATAAATGTTTTATCTTGCCAAAAAAGTAAGCTGTTTTATTAAGCTAGTTTATAGCATGAAAACCACTGTTAAAGTATTGAAAATAACTCCTCTACCAAAGCCACAACATATTCCATAATAAAAAACCCTACATTAATAGACTGTTGAGATGGCACAGTTAAGCACTCGAAAGTCAGGAAATAGCAATGTTAAGGGTGACTCCCACACAAGCTTGACTCTGTCCTCTTTTGCATATGCATTCCAATGCAGTTGCTGTTTACCTTATCACATTATTTCTCAAATAATCCATTATAATTTTCCATTTTTTCTCCTCCTTGAGATAAACGGATACAGCATTTTCTCATATTTCTTTCTTGAATATTTATACTATTTTCACTGTCAAAGGGCCAGTATGTTTGTATTGACTTAGACTTTTATGTATGTATTTTAATAATTTATCAGCAGCCATGTATTATCCATTTTCTTAACCAGAAGAACTGCATTCCTCAGGTGCAATCCAGGAGATGAGGCAATTGGCTATGAAGCTAATGTAGCTGAATATGTAGGTGGCATCGATATGCCAGCAAGATTTTATTATAATATAGTGCAGTTGCACTTTTTATGTAGTATGATTTTATAAGAATAGTTTACTTTCTGATTTTCAGATAAATGACTTATGGATTGTTTGGCATATACATAGTAGTGCACAGTTTTAAAGATGCTACAGATGTACCTAACATGTAGAACAATTTATGATGCATTGTATTACTTTAGAGAGTATGTGATCACGTAAATAAATCCTGGTTTAATAATGCATACACACAAATTTGCAGAGCTAAGGTTGAATGAGAACCCTTAAAAAAAATCAAATCTCTCTTAGCGCAGTGTTTTCTAATAAAATTTCAGATTATTTTTTAAAGAGAAAAAGAGAAAAAAGAAATTCCCTAATGTGAAAATATTTGGCTAGAAACCAGCAGCAGCCTCCCTTCCATGTGAGATCTGGAAGAGCGAGCCTCTTTCTAGAGGACTTTGGAATTCTGCAGGAGGGAGCAACTCTCATGTGAGCAGGAGAAGCTGCACAGCTTTTACCTCGCTATACGCCATTTTGCCTCAGCCTCTTTCTCACTGACAAAATATAGGCCCATGAAGTGGACTTTCCTCTCCTTCCATCCACTCCGAATAGACAAATATGGAAATCATGATCTTGTCCTTATTCAATTTTAAAGCGGACTTGGCTAGCTCCTAGTACTAAAACAATGTATCACATTAAAATTATGTTTTGAATATTTTAAATGTGCACTTTAATTCTAAACTTTTTGAGAGACAGTCAGTGTGAAAGAGCCTAAACAGGAACCATTTGTTGACAAAATACACATGACTCACATGAGTAAGTACTACTCATCTAAAGTAAGATTGGCAGAATCCAGCCCAATCCAATGCCCACTGTAGTCCATGGGTGTCTTTCCTTTGACTTCAGTGGGTATTTAAATTCAGGTCTCTGGTTGTGCATGTGCAAGTCCCCAAGACCTGCAGCCAAACAGGATCTGTAGGGTACAACGTCCCATAATACAAGCACACATTAATACTGCTTTTAAAGCATTAATGTCTATCCATCCCAGGTGAAAGCACTTAGGGCCTCAATTTGGCCTAGGCTTGCCAGGCGTCCGGTTTACGACTGGAACACCCGGTTGAAAAGGGACCCTGGTGGCTCCAGTCAGCACTGCTGACCAGGCCATTAAAGTCAGGTCGGCAGCGCAGCGGGGGCCCGGGACTAAGGCAGGCTCCCCACTTGCCCTAGCTCTGCGCGGCTTCCAGAAGGGGCTGTTAGGTCCCTGCAGCCCCTAGACACATGGGGGGCCAGGGAGGCTCCATGCGCTGCCCCTGCCCCGAGGGCCAGCTTCGCAGCTCCCATTGGCTGGGAATCATGACCAATGGGAGCTGCGGGGGTGATGCCTGCGGGCAACGAAGGCAGCGCATGGAGCCTCCCTGACTGACCATGTGTCTAGGGACTGCAGAGACCTGATGGCTGCTTCCTGGGAGTTGCAGTAAGCATCACCAGGACCCACACCCTGAACCCTCTCCTGCACCCCAACCCCGTGCCCCAGACCAGTGTCCCCTCCCCCACCCAATCTCCCTCCTGGAGCCCTCACTCCCCCTTGCCCCAACCCCCTGCCCCATCCCAGAGCACCCTTTCAGCACCACTGCTCAAAATAACTTTATATCTTTATAGAAATGCTGCAAGATCTCTCCATTCTATTCTCTATGGGTTCTTATACCACCATAGTAAGCCCCTTCCAGTAGTACATGACTAATACCCGTCACATGATATTTGTTCCCTCTCTCATACTCTCCCCAGAGAAAGAATTATGTTTGCAGTGGAGTCTTTTGGTAGGTTTTTAAAACATATATATTTCATTTATGTATATATGTTGCTGTGTATAGCATGTTAGAGAAGGCAGGTCAACAATGTATGCTATGCAGTAGGTAGTGAGATTTTTGGTTGCCCCTAGTTCCTGTGGAAATTCAGTCCACAGTCTTAGACTAGCCCCTGAAAGAGCTGTCTCCCAAACTACCTTCAGCATTTTCTAATTTAAGAACATAAGAACGGCCATACTGGGTCAGCCCAAAGGTCCATCTAGCCCAGTATCCTGTCTTCCGACAGTGGCCAATGCCAGGTGCCCCAGAGTGAATGAACAGAACAGGAATCATCAAGTGATCCATTCCTTGTTGCCCATTCCCAGCTTCTGGCAAACAGACCCTAGGGACACCATCCATGCCCATCCTGGCTAATAGCCATTGATGGATGGTATGAATTTACCTAGTCCTTTTTAAACATGCTACCTATTAATTAATTTGACTCTGATAATGTACTTTGCATGTGGGAAAATAGCGCTATGCCATTTCATGTGTACTCAGGGATATGTAACAGAGTAAGCCATTCACATACAGGAAAAAGTGAATAAATAGTTCTATATATGCAGTACTATTTTCTGGGAAGATGTTTTCTCTACTATGTCTAAGTGAATGAATTGGTGTGTAAATGCGGACATTTTTGTGTGAATTAAGCCATAGTATATTTCTCTGTAGCTTGGAATTTCACTGACTTTGTCACAACCATCTTCCACTAAGCACAAAAAGATACTTACACCTGCCCTGTTGTAAACAGTAAGTCTCAGGAGGAAGAGGAATGTGGCTCAGCATTAACTGGAGAAAAATGTAAAAAATCATGCATGTAATATGGATCCAACCCAACTCCTACTAACGTCAATGGAAATACTCTCATTGACTTCAGTGGGAGCTGGATCAAATTTAAACTAAGAAGGGTCAGAATGTCAGCTGGTATATACTGATGTAGCTGTAGTAAGGACAATGGAGGTACACCACTTTACACTAGCTGAGGATCTGGAACAAAGTGGAACTACTCAAGTTAGTTAAATGTCTACAGGATTGGACCATTTAATTTGTCTTAAAAATACTAACTGTATTTTTTTCCAACTTAAAACTATTAAGCTGTCTGATATTAAGACTCTAATAGAACCGTTGGAATGCTAATGTCAACAATTTCAACCCCCATTTAAAGCTTCCTTCAAAGAATAGCAATGTGTGTGTGTATGAACATATCCATAAATTAATGTTTAAGCTGAAATATATTTAGAAATATATCAATAACTAGAAATGGCATATTTTATTTATATATATATATATATATATATACACACACACACACACACACACACACACACACACACACACACACACACACACACAGAGGCCTGAAACAAACCCTTCCCACTTTGACTACATCAACCTATGTTATGCCACAATTATGTGAGTGCCTTAAGCAAAATTTTATAAAGGTGTAACCATTGTTTTGTATATGCAGCCAGGCTAGGCACACAAAGTACAACCTCAGTACCTCAATAACATGGTGTAAATTCTACAGTTATATAGTTAGTTTAGCATTTCTTCTCTAAGTAATTACTTCAGCATATGAAAATTATTTCTGCTCAACATTTGCTTAAAAACAAACAAAACCGTTGTCAGAAACAACCTTGAAGAGATGACTGAAGTTTTAATTATCTTTGAACTCTAACCATTCCTTTTGAAATCATAGTACTGCACCATTAATTACCTTTCTTTGAGGTGAGAGCTAATTCCCCCCCACACACACACACAATTTATAGAATAAAGTTTGACGTTATAGAACAGGATTAGGAATTGTACAATTGCATTCTATGTTAACATATTTGTGTTATAGGCGCAATTGGAATATGCTGTATGTTAATATTTATAAATAGCAAGTTATTAGCTTTCCTACTAAATGAATAAGAGGGCTAGTACTGACATACCATTACCCACCTTTTCTGGAACATCTTTCAAAGGACAGATCTTCATTTGAACCATGCTAGACAAAGATGTCTAATATTAAGAATGGCCACAGTTATCTGGTAAATGTAAGGAAACTGAATTTTTTAATTCTACCAATTATCAAGCTGAAGCTGAAGCTGCAGCTCTTTTTAGGAGCTCATTGCGCTTTTCTAGACGTTTAGTCCACACATATGAAAACCCAACATGACAGGATTTTTTTTTAATTGTTGCTCACATATGAGTACAATTGGTAGATGGTGCTGTATCTATCGGACTTTTACTTTCTTTAACATCATTCAGAGGTGATTCATTACCTATCTGGCATTTGAAGACTTGTTTGTAGGCCTTCCTAAAATTTTCAGAGAGGAATGCGTATATAATAGGATTTACAGAAGAATTGCTGTAAGCCAGGCAGTGCGCTGTTACTCTGAAGAGAAATGAAGCTTGAGTCAGTGGGAAAACTCCAAATTCAGCCCAGAGGTGGATCACATGATGTGGCAGCCAAGATATGCCAAAAACCACCACCACCACCAGCACAGTCTGGGCTGTCTAAGGCAGGAAAAGAGAAACATGGATGATTTATTAACACTTGAGCAAACAGTTTCAAACAACGTGCTTCAAAACCATTATTTAGAGATACAAAAATATTAGGAAAAAACACATTTCTAAACTATTTCAGTTTATCAGCCATATGTATTATATTTCATATAATTGGATTAGATCAAGAAGAACATAGGCCCTCAAACTTCACTTGATAAACATGAGGTTCCCATTGCACGGACTGGGTGAATTCAAATGGCAGGGAGCAGTATGTAAAGATTAAGGCTCTGATTAACTACTTTGTTAGTCCAGTTTTATGTCAGTGGAACTCCACTGAGTTCAGGAGTGAAAGTAAGTCCAGTGACTTACTGGTACGCTGGGGCCAGCTTTGGCCCCCGGAAGGGGTGGGGCCTAGGGCGGAAGGAGTGTGGCTGAGGGAGTCAGAACCAGCCCACCCTATAAGGTAAGTGCCCCCCCCACCGGGGAAGCAGCAGCAGCCCGGGGCTCCAGGGGCTATTTAAAGGTCTCGGGGCTCCCCTGCTTCTACCGCCCCGGCCCTGTAAATAACCGCAGGAGCCCTGGGGAAGTGGAGGGGCTCCCGTGGCTATTTAAAGGACCAGGACGGCAGAGGCAGCTGGAGCCCTGGGCCCTTTAAACAGCCCCTGGAGCCCCCCCGCTACCCCTGGGCTCCAGAAGCTATTTAAAGGGCCCGCGGCTCCCCTGCTTCTACTGCCCCGGCCCTTTAAATAGCCGCAGGAGCCCTGGGGAAGCAGCGGGGCTCCCGCGGCTATCTAAAGGGCCGGAGCGGTAGAAGCAGGGGAGCCCCGGACTTTTTAAATAGCCCCCAGAGCCCCGCAGCCCTACCCCAGGGCTCCAGCAGTGGGGCTCTGGTGGCAATTTAAAGGGCCTGGGGCTCCAACCCCTGCTGGGAGCCCCAGGCCCTTTAAATTGCCCCCTGGGGAAGCCGGGCCGCCCGGTACCGCAAACCGGCTCTTGCCGGTACGCCATACCAGGGAGTACCAGCTTACTTTCACCTCTGACTGAGTTGCAATGGCATTCCACTGACACAAAACTGGTGTAATGCAGTGGTGATGCAAGCTCTTGGGAAATGGCATAACTTTAAATCTAATAGGCTATGTTTTCTGTGTATTGCATAAAGATTTTCAAAAGACCTCCACCTAAATTCAGTTGCCACATTTTCAAAAGTGCTCAGCATCCAGCTGGCCACTTAATTTAAGTGCCTAAATGGGGACCAGAGGTCTTTTGCAAATCTGTCCATTAGCCATACAAATCCCATTAATGTTGGTGGAAATCATGGGAGTACACCCTGGTGCCCAGCAATGAAAACTGACCACAATATATGTATTAAACCTAAATTGGGAGGAGGGGGCTAATATATGCTTTTGATAATCTGGAAACCCAAGCTCACCAACAAAAACAGTATTTTAGACAAAACTAACGAATTGAGCAGAACAGACTAGACCCACTAGTGCTACCTGACTTCATTGTCCTTATTTTCATAAGGAGATGCCATCCATCTCCAATGATAGACTCTGTCAATGGGGAGTACTAGGATATAAATAGAGAAATGTTAGGCTTCTAGGATAATGGAATGCAACCGTGGCTTGGAAAAATCATTGTCGGGGCTTTCTTTAAGTTTCAGTTATTTCTTTAGGAAAATACTTGTTGTTTTGCAATTGTTTGACAAATTAACATCTATTAAGTTTCCAGCTACTACTTCTTTCAATTAGTTCATTGCTGAGAGATGTAAGCCCCATCTTAACTACGAAATTTGTCATTCACTGTTATTACATAAATAGGGTCTTGTCACTTTTACAACATGGTTTGATCTTGCCTGTGTAGATGGAATCAAACCATGTTACAGAGCTATCTTATATCCCTGGGCATATAGCCTAGTCCCATCTACTCAAGCAACACTAAACTATGTTATAACACAGAGCCATGAAACGGTACACATCAGTGTACATGAGGCCTAGATATTTTGCTAGGTTCTTGAATTTGGGTTCTATTTACCTGTAATGACTGGTGCAGCCACTTACTGTGAACAATAGATTTTTAGCTCAGGCCGGTAAGAAATCAATCTCATCTCCTTAAGAGAAGTTTGGACTGCTCATGAAAATCATTTCCATTTCAGTGACAATGGATAAAAATGTTCTGCACGGGAGATTGTGCTAATTAGTTCTCACTCAAGAGAAATGTTAGCATTAGATTTAATTCCCTTTAGCTGCAAACAGAATTTGGCTGGTATAGGAAATGTATTCAGCTCTGCCTCTGAGTAGCTTCCCTGAGCAGCAGTAGAACTTCACCTTCACTCTTAACCTCACTAACACAATCATCCACACCTAGATTCTTATTTCAATGGGCCCAATCCATCTAATAATATCCATTGCCTTTGGAGATACAAAAGCTCCAGGAAACCATCCACATCAGGGTCACCTAATCAACAGAGCAGATGGTCTGCTAAAGATGAACCTTCCCATGCCAAAAGAAAAACTCTTTCACATCCACAAGTGATGATGGAGTAGCTGGGGGAAATAAGAAGAAACAGAAGATCTTCAATGATCTGAAACTCAAAAAAGAGTCCTACAAAAAGTGGAAACAAGGTCAAATTATGAAGGATGACTATTAAAAAACAACACAAGCATGTAGGGACAAACTTAGAGAGGCCAAGGCACAAAATGAGATTAACTAGCTAGAGACACGAAGGGTAACAAGAAAACATTCTAGAAATACATTAGAAGCAAGAGGAAAACCAAGGACAGGGTAGGCCCATTACTCAATGAGGGGGGAAAGACAATAATAGAAAATGTGGAAATGGCAAAAGTGCTAAATGCCCTTTTTTGTTTTAGTTTTCACCAAAAAGGTCAGTAGCAATCAGACATCTGTGAATGCCTGTGAAAATGAGGTAGATTCTGATGCTAAAATAGGGAAAAACAAGTTAAAATTTACTTATACAAATTAGATGTCTTCAAGTTGGCAACTTCTGTTGAAATACATCCTAGAATACTGACTGAGCTGACTGAGGAGATATCTGAGCCATTAGCGATTATCTTTGAAAACTCAAGGAAGACAGGAGAGATTCCAGAGGACTGGAAGAGGGCAAATATAATGCCAATCTATAAAAAAGGGGAATAAGGGCATCCTGGGGAATTACAGACCAGTAATATAATACAGCAAATTATCAAGAAATCAATCTGTAAATACCTAGAAGATAATAAGTTGTAAGTAACAGCCAATATGAATTTGTCAAGGCCAAATCACATATAACCAACCTAATCACTTTCTTTGACAGGGTAACAAACTTTGTGGATAGGGAGAAGCGGTTGATGTGGTATATCTTGTCTTTAGTAAGGCTTTTGATAATGTCTCACATGACCACCTCATAAACCAACTAGGGAAATATAGCCTAGAAGGAGCTACTATAAGGTGGGTGCATAATTGGTTCCCAGAGGCTTGTTATAAATGATTCACAGTCAACGTGGAAGGGAATATTGAGTGGGGTCCCGCAGGGATAGGTCTTGGGTTCGGTTCTGTTCAATATCTTCTCAAATGATGTAGAGAATGGCATAGAGACTACACTTATAAAGTTTTCAGATTATACCAAAATGGGAAGGGTTGCAAGTACTTTAGAGAATAGGATTAAAATTCAAAGTGATCAAGACAAACTGGAAAACTGGTCTGAAGTAAAGGAGAATGACATTCAATAAGGACAGATGCGACAGGAAAGAGTAATGTGGAAAGGGATCTGGGGTTTACAGTGGATCGCAAGCTACATATGAGTCAGTAGTGTAACACTGTTGCAAAAAAAGCAAACCCCAGTAGGAGTGTTGTAAGCAAGACACGAGGAGTAATTCTTCCACTCTACTTCACGCTGATAAGGCCTCAACTGGAGTACTGTATCCAGTTCTGGACACCAGACTTCAGGAAAGATGTGGACAAACTTGACAAAGTCCAGAGGAGAGCAACAAAAATGATTAAAGGTCTAGAAAATATGACCTACGAAGGAAGATTGAAAAAAATTGGGTTTGTTAGTCTGGAGAAGAGAAGATTGATGGGGAACATAATAAGTTTTCTTAAAAGGTTATTACGAAGAGGAGGGTGAAAATTTGTTCTCCTTAACCTCTGAGTATAGGACAAGAAGCAATGGGCTTAAATTGTAGTAAGAGATGTTTAGATGAACATTAGGGAAAACTTCCTAACTGTCAGGGTAGTTAAGCACTGGAACAAATTGTTTAGGAAGGTTTTAGAATCTCCATCACTGGAGGTTTTTAAGAACAGATTATGGTCTAGTTCTGTGGTTTTCAACCTTTTTTCATTTGTGGATGCCTAAAAAATTTTGAATGGTAGACCCCTTTTGAAACCTTAGACATAGTCCACCGACCTCCCCAGATGTCTGTAGACCACACGTTGAAAACCACTGTTCTATGGTAATGACAACCTTTCATAGATCCCTTAGACATAGTCTGCAGACTCCCGGGGTCCACGGACTACAGGTTGAAAACCACTCGTCTAGTTATTGCTTAGTCCTGCCTTGAGGACAGGGAACTGGACTAGATGACCTACTGAGGTCCCTTCCAGTCCTACACTTCTATGATTCTATTTAGTGATCTTCCCACCTGTCATACTCCACAGCACTCTATCCTAAACTTGTCTTACCCCTGCACACACTCTCCCATTGTGCCCTAAATGAGTTCCTTCAAGCCTAAAGCCAGATCCATCTCTTGTGTAACTTCACTGGCTACAGTGGGATTATGTTATGGATAAATTTAAAAACTAGCATGAAATAACCCATGTGTTTGATTCTAGAGTAGGTAGTGAACAACCTGTAGTCTCTGGGGCAGATCCTCAGCTGGTGTAAAGTGTTGTAGAGCAGGGTTCTCAAACTTCATTGCACCACGACCCCCTTCTGACAACAAAAATTACTACACAACCCCAAGAGGGGGCACCGAAGTCTGAGCCCACCCAAGCACTGCTGCCTGGGTGGAGAGGCCAAAGCCCTAGGGCTTCAGCCCCAGGCAAGGGGCCTGTAACCTGAGCCCCGCTGCCCAGGGCTCAAGCTCTCGGGCTTCAGCTTTAGCCCCAGGCGGTGAGGCTCAGGCTTCAGCCCTGGGCTCCAGCAAGTCTAAGCCAGCCCTGGCGACCCCTTTAAAATTGGGTTGTGACCCACTTTGGGGTCCCGACCCACAGTTTGAGAACTGCTGTCATAGAGTATGTCACTGTATCTGACAATTTTCACAGCTGAGGATCTGTCCCTCTGTTTAAAAAATAAAATATGTTTGTGAAGGGGAGTGGACACCAAGAGGACACCTCTCCCAAGTCTGTTTTTAGGGGCAGTGGTAGGGGATAGGAAGGACAAGACAGAGCAAGGAAATTTTTGCAAAATTTTGAAATATTTGCAAATAATGAGCCAGGTCCTCAGCTGATGCAAATCAATAAAACTCTGCTGATATCAATAAAAGTGTGCTAATTTACACCAGCACAGAATCTGCCTAATAAAAGATCTGTCTTAATAAAGGATTACAAATAGGACCCTTCAATTTAGGAAAGATTCCCACTGGGAACTGAAATACTGTGTTTATCACACACACATTTTCAGAAGGAAACAAAAAGGAAAATAAACCTACAGATTTTTTTTTCAGACATTTCTTTTTTTCCTACAGCTATGACATAAAGAAAGCACAGTGCCGTACGCCTTTCATTATGTTAACATTTTGATCCAAAGCAGAATAATATGGATAATTGTATACCTGCTCAACTTACTAAGAGAAATTTGTCTCTGTCCTTATTTACACCCAAGCAACCCCCCCACCCCCGATTTTAGTTGGATGGCATAGAATTTAGGGCAGATTTTGTCCCTGTGTCTCTTAAATCTATCATGCTTAAGATACGTGGTACCTGCGGGATGCATAAGGGTGCGTAATGGTTTGACAATCCTCGCACATCTGTTTTATTCCATTATTCCTCTCAAGCCTAATTCCAAAGCTTACCTTTACAACATTATCGGTATAATCTGCAACCAAGGAAACGCTACAGGGCTGCTCTTGTTTATTTAATGGGATGACTCTTAACATTACACATAAATAAATAAATAAAACTACCTGAAATATAATTTCAGGAAATATGCTAATTCTAATATATTAATGCTAATGTTTTGTGTGTGATCAATAAATATACAAAAATAGTATTCTGGCAAACATTTATTTTGCATTTAACTTTTTTCTTATATATGAAAGTCTAATTTAAAAATCCACTTCTGAAGTCCTTAATCAGGCAAAACCCCCATTGGTTTGAATAAGGTGAGAAACATAGGACTAGGCCCTAAATGCAGAATGAAAATGAGCAAGAGTTCTTGTTATTTAGAAGAAATAATAGTATATATTTTTTCAGTAAGGCTACTTTAAATTATGTAAAATTGTATTGCCAACCCCAAGCATTCAACTGTCATTAGTTGGGCCCCAAAAACTCATGAGATTGATTTAAAACAATTATATTTTTCAAACAGTGCTATTTTGGTTAATTTTGTTTGCCTTCTGGTTTTTGAGCCCTTAAGGTATATAAGGGTACACTTTTTTATTGTTAAATTAAAGCTCAGATTTTCATATAACCACATGACTCCAAGAGCTGAAGCTTTAAAAACACCAAAAGTCACAAGACGCGCAATAAAAATCACAAAAGTTGGTGACTTTCTGAACCTTTAGTAGTTATATCATAGGTCCCAATTCCACAAAGTACTTAAGTATCTTGCTGAATCAGAGATTTAATACCTAATCCTTTTAAGACTGTGCCTCTAAAAAAAAATCTTGACTAGTGTTTCTATCAGAAATTAGGGATTGTATAAATACTGTCTAAATTAGGGCCTGATTCAGCAATCCAGTCTGCACAGGCAATGCCCTGCATGCATGTGGATCTCCATTTACTTCAGTGAGATTCTGCATGGGCATATGATTATATCCATCAGCTCAGACTGCACTAGAGTGACCAGGTGTCTGGTTTTCAGCTGGAACACCTGGTCGAAAAGGGATCCTGGCGGCTCCGGTCAGCACCGCTGACTGGGACGTTGACTCTCTGGTTGGCAGTGCCGTGCAGCAGGGCTGGCAGGCTCTCTACTAGCCTCTGTGCTGCGCGGCCCCCGGGAAGTAGCCGGCATGTCCATCCTCTGGCTCCTATGCGTATGGGCAGCCAGGGGGCTCTGCACGCTACCCCCGCCTCAAGCACGACCCCCGCAACTCCCACTGGCAGGGAATTGTGGCCAATGAGAGCTGTGGGGGCGGTGCCTGCGGATAAGGCAGCACGCAGAGCTGCCTGGCTGCCCCTCCACGTAGGAGCCGGAGAAGGGACATGCTGCTGCTTCCAGGAGCTGCTTGAGGTAAGCGCCACCCACAGCCTACACCCCTGACCCAGTCCCGGGCCCCAACTCCCTCCCCCAGCCCCAGCCCTGATCCCCCTCTCGCCTTCCAAAGCCCTCAGTCCCAGACCGGAGCACCCTCCTTCACCCCAAAACTCTCATCCTCAGCCCCACCCCAGAGCCCACACCCCCAGCCAGAGCCCTCACTCCCCCCCCGTGCCCCAATCCCCTGCCCCAGCCCTGATCCCCCTCCCACCCTCCAAACCTCTCGGTCCCAGCCTGGAGCACTCTCCTACTCCCCAAACACCTCATCCTCAGCCCCACCCCAGAGTCTGCATCCCCAGCCAGAGCCCTCACACACACACCCGCACCCCAACCCCCTGCCCCAGCCCTGATTCCCCTCCTGCCCTCCAGACCCCTCAGTCCCAGCTCAGAGTACCCTCCTGCACCCCCAACCCCACCCTAGAGTCTGCGCCCCCAGCCAGAGCCCTCACCCCCACACACACCCCAACTCCCTGCCCCAGCCCGGAGCACCCTCCCACACCCTGAACCCCTCATTTCACACCCCAGCCCGGAACCCGCACCCCCGAGTCCAGAGCTCGTACCGCCTCCCACATCCCAACCCCCTGCCTCAGCCCAGAGCCCCCTCCCATACTCTGAACCCCTTGGCTCCACCCCCTAGCCCGGAGCCCTCTCCTGCACCCCAATCCCCTCCTCCCTGGCCCCACCCCACAGCCCACACCCTCAACCGGAGCCCTCACCCCCTCTTGTATCCCAACCCACTGCCTCAGCCTGGAGCCCCCTCCCACACTCTGAACTCCTTATTTCTGGCCCCACCCCAGAGTCTGCACCCCTAGCCAGAGCCCTCACCCCCTCCCACACCCCAGCCCCCTGAGCTGGCCTGGTGAAAATAAGCGAGTGAGTGAGGGTGGGGAGAGCAAGCAACAGAGGGAGGGGGTGAGCAGGGAGTGGGGCCTCGGAGGAGAGGCGGGGTAGGGGTGGGACAAGGGTGTTCGGTTTTGTGCAAGTAGAAAGTTTGTAACCCTAGACTGCATAGCTGTGCCCTAAAGATTTATTTGACTCCATTGTTCATAAATATAGAAGTTGGGCAAGAAACTCCTGGTTTCAAGTCTGCTCAAAATTAGAACTCTATATGCCTCCTGGTGCCAAGTCTGCTCAAAATTAGAACTCTATATGCTGAATTACCAGAAAAACTCACTATGATACAGACCCTTCTATACAGTCCTAAAGAGCAACATTAGCTTTGTGATTTAAAGATCTTTTCCAAATCCTATTTGCAGTATTAGTAGTGGGTGTTTAATTTAAGCCCTGAACAGCAGAGAATAAAAACAGTTTTCATGATGGCAAAGTTTTAAAAGAGGATCAGGAAGTACAATAAACCTTATTTAGAAGGTTTATCTTAAAAATCAGAAATTCTTCGTATTACATCAAAAATTACATTAGCAGAAAAAATTCACAAGAAAGGGAAAACACACAGGAGAACTGAAAAGTACTTTTATACTAGAAATACGTCTGAGTCACAAGGACTGGCTCTGGATCTGGTTTTCACATCCTCAAAAGTTCAAGGTATAAAGATCTGGAATAGTGGCTTAGCCCATTGTAGAGACTAGGGGCCAAATGCAAAATTCAAATCTGGTTTCAGGTTTGGATTTTAAACCCTCAATGTTCAGGTGTATTTAGATTCAAGTCCATCTCTTTGTTACACCTTTGGTAATAATCAACATTACATTGAGAAGTTAGCATGCTTGGTAAGGAAAGCAATCTACCTTTTTCTTGGATGCTTCTGACTTTTTTGACATGTTTCTCAGCTTTTTATGCAGATGATTAAGGACCTGAAAAAGATAAATGCAAGGTGTACATTAAACTGCTTTTAAAATTAAAGGACATATTTTTCAAAATTATGCTGTCCAATATTGCTTGCAAATGTTGATGTATCCAGTCTACACATTTCAAAAGTGTAATCTGTAATATCTAATCTGCACCTGTGGGAATCAACTAATATGAAGCACATAAGTTATTTAATTCTAATATAAAAAACAGATGCATCACATAACAAAATATGCATGACAGTGAACCCAATCTGCCAATAAACATAAACCTGTTCTACAATAATTTGTAACAGGCAATCATTTTCCTTCCATAAGAATGTCTATGTTTGTGAATTTAGGATGACCTTCTCTGCACATAAAATAAAAAATGTATATTTTGAACCGTAACTTTCTTTAGTCTTCTGCGTAATTTGCATTCATCAGCTGGATATTTGGTTAAAATAATCACCCCTTGGAGCTGACTGATTTTGAAGAAGGAACCTAAAAATGTTTTTTAATTAATTTATACAAAAACATGTCACAAGTGAAATATGACCTTTATGCAAGACTTGCCATGACTTGTTATGTAACTGTAGTAGGTCAATTTTTTATTCTGGCAACAGAATTGATTTGTCATTGAAGAGCAGCTTCGAAATTGTAACAGAACCTTGATAGTCTGTGCACAAGATTTTTGGGTAGTGTAGCAGGAACATATTTTGGCTGCAACCATCATTCACTCTGAAATTAAGAGTATTTGTAGGCCAGGATCTGAAGAAAAAAAAATTGCCATGCAAATGTTTATGGAGAAGTAGACTGTATAATACAAAAAAAAGAAACATTCAATAAAATGGAAAGGTGACAAATTCAAATACGCAATTAGACTATGGAACTCATTGCCACCGGATGTCATGAAGACCAAGAATTTAGCAAAATCAAAGGAGGGATTGGGTATTTATATGGATAACAAGACTGTTCAGAGTCATAACAGTACATACATTTACAGAGTTTTAGGAGGGATAGAAAACCATATGCTTCAGGGTTTATAAACCAATCTCAATTTAGAGGTTAGAAAGAGACTTCCCTGGGGGCAGATTACCCCATATCTGCCTATCGTGGTGTCTTTTGCCCCTTACTCTGTACCATCTGGTTCTGGTCACTTTCAGGGACAGGATATTAGATAAGATGGATCACAGATCTGATCCAGTATTAATCATATGTTCTGAAAAATGTATCCAATGAGTTAAAAAGAAAAAGGATATATTTCTGAACGATGATGGTCACTTGTAGGGGAAGAGGAAAGATGTTCCACTTTTAAAAGACTGCCTGAGACCTGAAAACATCAATTAAAGACAATTTTTATGTAAATCCAAGGCTAAAAAGTATTATAACTGTTAAATACATTAGAAGTGTATTAGTTCAGCAGTATATACATACCAACAACTCAATCCTGCATCTTTTTGGTACATCTCAATCTCCATTCTTCTGCATCTTCCTGACATGACACAAACTGTCAGTAAACAAGCTTGGACCCACGAAGAGGATGAAAGGGACACGTAGATCGGCCTTTACTGAGTGTGGCCTTGGCTGAACCCCCAGACCTCTCAACCTCAATGGTAAGGAGACCAGAGGGCAAGAACAGCCCTTTTCCCAGACTTCCATGAGAAGAACTCCTGGGTTCTTGTAGAGAACCTGGGGCAATGATCTTGCTTCTCCTGACTCCTGCTTCCCTCCTCTCACCTGGGCAAAGGGAGGGAAGAGAAAATCCTGACTGTTTCTGCCAGAGTAATATACAGAATAAGCAGTTTCTAGCAAGTTATGAGTAGGAGCTGGATGAGGGGATGAGAGCAGTGAGTGGTGTATGTGTGGCTGACTTTGGAAGACAGTAAGAGCCAGTGAGAGAGAAGTGAAAACCATTCTTAGAGCATACACTAAATATGGGCTTGGTGGGGTCTATTATGCTGTTTTCCAGATGCCAGTCAGGATTTGACCCCAAGTAGTTTTTAAAACATCTACTTCTGCATTTGTAGCTGCTGGTACCACTGTAGGATTTTTAGGGAAAAAACCTGTAACATGCAGAATGCATCCAAGTGAGCCTGGTACCAAGATGTAATACTCCATCTGTGCTCAGAAAGCTAGCTGAAGTGAAGGGTCACTTTTTATTTTTTTAAGCAGCCTGGAGGAGATAGCTGACTCACACAACTAAATCCCCACTCACTTAGCTTAAAATGTACTCCATACTCTTTTCTAACAAGAATTTATATGTCAAAAGACTTCAAATCTGGAAAAACAATTCCTTATGTTAAACTTTTCAAGCTCCCAGCTTTCATACACCTGTTTTTTCAGATCATATTTTGCTCTCAGGAAAGAATAAAATGGAATAAATTCTCCTGATTAACCTGTGGTTTTGCAGGGTCTTTTATGACCATGGCAGTAGAAGAGTCTTCAAGCCATCACTGACTGTGTTACCAAAAAAAAGTGCATAATATAAATTGCTGGAATGTAACCCATGTATATGTCTCCTTTATGCTGGATCAGGCTCCTCCCTTTCTCTCTCTCTCTTCCCCCCCTCCTCCTGAAATCATATTGGAGGAGAGAGGGGGAGGGAGAGAGAACGTGGTTTAAGTGACCCTGCTGCTTTTCTGGCATATATATTTCCACCAAACAACATACAAGCATAAACACTGCACAGTTTCAAAGCATATTTGATTTCTTGCTACTTACAGCCATTTCATTCAGGGCCGTAGCAACAAAGAACGTGGCCCCCTCCGAACGGTGGCCCCCTCCGAACATATGTCCGGGTGGGGCCCCTTACAATGCAGAAACTGGAATGTGGTATTTATTTTGCCACTTTTAGGGGCCCCCTTCCTTGCGGGGCCCCCTCCGGTCGGAGGGTACGGAGGGCGCTCGCTACGCCTCTGATTTCATTGGTTACACTTTCATTATTAGTAGCTCCTGGAAAGATCCATTTAAAAGAATGTCCGTGAGTAGATTACACAAGGTAATTGTCTAATAATAATGACCTGTATGTTGATATATGTAAACATTGCATTCTGAACCACGATTTGTCATATAAATCTTATTTACATTCAAATATCATTGTCAGCAGTGCCATAGTTATGGTAATAGGACCAACTCCACTTACTACAGCAGAGCCTTTCATTCCATTCTACTTAGTATTGTGTCACTACTACTATTATAGATTTTATTTATTTTTATTTTTATTGGTGGGTCCGGGTTATACCTCTTCCATTAACATCCTCCTGCTAAAACTTGGGATACAAGATTTCAGTCCACAGTTCAGAATGTTCAGGATATTAGTACATAATGGAGCCAGGTTTCTCTTAGTATTTCTAAAGGCAAAAGTAAAAAATAGGGCAGTTATTAATATTTGAAATGGATAAATGGACAATAATCATTTAGGGCCATATCCTGCCACATGAGTAGTCCCATCAAAGCCAATGACCAACATTTTCAAAAGTGACTAATATTGTAGTTACCTCAGTTTCTGGGTGCCATGATTTTTGTGTGCCCAACATGAAAGAGTCCTGGTTTTCAGAGGATAGCTTTAAGCTTTTTCAACTTGGGCACCCAAAAACTGAGTCACCCAAAATCACTAGTCACTTTTGACTTCCTTGGTAAATGGGAACTGAAGATGCTCAGGACCTCCCAAAATGAGCTTTGGCACTTTGCAGGCTTGAGCCGTTGGGCCTTAATTGGCACTTTTTAATGTGTAATCCTATAGTAACCTCATAATAGTACATACAATAAGCTAATATGTAAATAAAAGAAATATGTTATTTTATGACAAATCACACTTACCGAAGATCCATTTCAAGCTATCCATCAAATAATATGCACTTAACTTAATACTCACTACTGAACTATTAAATAGTTAACCACTGCTTATACATCTCATTGCATGCGAATGCCAGCTCTGGTTTTCTCTGGGCTTGCAGGAGGATAGATTTTAGAAATACTCATCACTGTTTCTGTATTTCTGTAATTTGTAATGATGCTGTTGTCTCTCAGCAAGAGCTGTCCTTTTGCTAGTACTTCCCAGTAGGATGTGAATTCTCTGATAATGTAATTTAAGACAGAGGGAATACAGCTAGCCTGCCATTTAAATACATAAAAAATGAAGGAAATTACAATTTGCATAAAAAAACCCAAGAACTTGCCTTACAACAGTCCTGAAAATGCCATATATTCAAATAGAGTAGAGAACTGCATTCCCTTTGTCTTAAACTACATTATGAGAAGACTGAAGCTTCCTTATCATTATTATTTCACAGATCCTCAGCTGGCGTAATTCAATGTAGCTCCATAGAAATCAATGAAGCTACCCCAATTTATACTAGCTGCAGATCTGACCTAGTAATATGCTCTATAACTAAATGTTGCCATTGATGTACCTGTTATATTACATAGTAACTTTCCTTTCACACTGTGTGTACTGGGAAGCCAAGATGTCATGGGTTGTGTTTATTTCAATAGAATTCTATGGTAATTTGCTGAATGGAGCTTCATGATGACTCCTTTGCTGGACATATACTATCGCAGCCATGGCATTGACAAATTTAAGGCTGAAACTCTGTCGTTGATTTATTGCCATTCCAATCTTAACCTACCCTACCCCCTGCTCACCCAGATGTGCCAAAATACTGCAGGTGGAGTTTTGTCAATGACTTTAGTGACAGTAGGAGTGAGCCCTTATGTTGCAGACAGATTCCAAGTG
Source organism: Terrapene triunguis (assembly GCF_002925995.2). Classification (NCBI taxonomy): domain Eukaryota; kingdom Metazoa; phylum Chordata; order Testudines; family Emydidae; genus Terrapene; species Terrapene triunguis. The sequence goes on from NW_020664409.1 coordinate 15,128,444, forward strand.
CCTCCCGCAAAGGGCTGAGTTTACTCAGTTCTCACTGCCACGAATGAGTGTTGAGGGTGGTGAGCAACTCACACCTGGATCCTGACTTCAGCGGGAGCAGGATTAGGCCTGTCATCTCAGAGCCCTTCAATTCCTAACCAAAACAAGGGTGAAGTAAGGACAGCTTGGTAGCGAATTAAGAAGGAGATTTCAGATGTAACTTTGAATTGCCTTGATTTCTTGGCTGTGACAACATTTTAATGTTAATTAAACATTCATTTAATTAGTGTAGTTAACCCCTATTTCAGGCTATTTTAACTTGACCATAAAAGATTTGCTTTGGGCATAAACTTGACATTCAGGGACTCAGATTTAAAGATTTTTTTAAAATCAAATTATTTATATTAATATTTATAGTAAATAGTTATTTTTGTAATCAAAATGGTGTGATTATATTAACTTTAATATTACAATAAAGTCTGTTAACAAAACAATCCCTTTTAATTTTGTTTTTAAATTCCACAGGTAAAAATTTATAATTTTAAAAAACATTCACACTTGTTTAACTTACAAAACTTCTTTCATGTAAAAAACAAGGGTTTAGAGGCCGTTACTCAATATTGTGAATGAGGCTCTTTTGGCTATAAAATTATTAATACTTATTAATTAAAAATTAATGTTTAAAAAAGGCATCTTCTGAGCATGTCCATTAACACTTTCTCCATATCTGTTAATATCTTTATTTAAATATGGTGATGATCAAATCTATGGTATTGGTTACTTTCCCCTCAGTCCACACAGTAACTCCTATTACAGACAATGAGAAATCCACCCACCACACAGAGAAAAGAGAAATAAACCTTTAAGGGCTGATACCAATTTTAATTTTTTGCCTTTTTGCCACTTTGACACCTCTGTCATTTTAAATGTTGTTTTTGCCCTGTAATTTAGAAACTTTGTCTTTTGAATACAAGCATATTTCAAAGTGTTTTAAAATGCAGGTTTTCACTCTATCAGCCCTTTTTTCCACATCACAATTAATGAATTTATACACAAACTATATAAATTAGACACTCCAACCCCCTCAAAACATGTTTGCTTTGGAGGAACTGATCCCTCAGCAAGAGAGCAGACTTTACTCACATGAGCAGAACTATGAACTTCAATGGAATTTACTGGAGTGAGTAAGAACTAAGGAAGCGAGTAAAGGTTTTCAATATCTCAGTAAAAGAACTGTCCAGTCGGACTGTATTCAACCTGTTCTAGATTCTGGAGAACAGCAGTCTAAACTGGTGCTTCCTTCAAAGCTGCAGAAAACACTGGTACAGAAAATGGATCATTGCCTGAGCGGAGAAGGGGGGAGAGTGAGTGTGTCACAGTTAAGCCCCTTTCATCAGAAACTTGCTCATCATCAAGCGATTGCTTTCTGGCAGCAAAAGGCGTGATCCTGAGCCCCCTGAAGTCAGCGGCAAAGCTCCCATTAACTTCAGCTGATGCAGGATGAGGCTCCCTAACGAGCGGGCAGCGTGCCTGTTGCTCTTAGTGTCTTTTAACTGGACGTTAAGAAAATAAGTGGTAGAACAGGCATCGTACAGATCATCAGGACCCCAGTAATAATGTGGCTGGGTTTTGTTTAAGTGCAGTATGTTTGAAATCATTTCAATTTGATTTTTTTATATGTTAACAACTTTGCACACTGTTGCACTTTGCCCAGTTCGGAGCTCATCACCCAGCACTACGGGAAAACACAGAGTGTTTATCGCAGCTGAAATGGAGATTTTAAAAAGAAGTTTTTTCTAAAAAAAATGAAACCTACCAGAGAATACGCCCACAACCGCCTATACTATATCTCCTCCCCCGTTTACTGCTGCACCCTCGGACCCACACAGCTGTGACGTTCCCCGAAACACCTTCCAACTGGACATTCCTAGCCTATAAATCCACACGTGTAACTCCATCCACATTTGAGTCTACCCCCACTCCCTTACACACACCGAAACTTCAACCCCTCCCATGTCCTTACCTCTGTACCCTCTTTCCATGCACGCATCCCAAAACTAACCCTCATACCCTAGCACTCTGCTACTGCACCCACACACAAACCATGTAGCCCACCCATCTACCCACACTTTTGCAAATGCTAACACCCTATACCCCGCCCTATCCTATACCTATGCCTATACCCATTCCTCTACACACTCATCGTTATATCTTAACGACTATAGCTACACCCACCCCTGTAACTATGCCCCGTACACACATATACACTTTATACCAGCATCCCATTCCTGTAACTACCCCATACACATACACCCTACAGCTAAACCCCACCCCTGTAACTGTACCCCAAACTCTCTCTATGGCTACACTCCACCTCTGTAACTGTACCCCCAAACACTCACCCGCCCTATACCTACGCCCCTGTAACTACCACATACACACCCCTATAGCTATACCCCTTGTATCTGCACCCCGTACACCCATCCCCTGCACCCCCGACATCCTCCCCTTCGTACCCACCTTGGCGTAGCAGAAGGAGATGAGCAGCAGCGGCAGCAGGTAGCCGAAGACGAAGGTGCAGACCACGTAGACCTTCTTGTGCTGGGGGTTGGGCCACTGCGCCCAGCAGAAGGTCTGGTTGCTGGCGTCCCGGTGGAAGAGGCGCTGGTGGTGCGCGACGGGCGAGGCCATGGCGATGGAGAGCGCCCAGATGAGCCCCACGCCCAGCAGCGCGTTGCGGGAGACCCGCAGGACTGAGGCGCGGCGGGAGTGCACAATGGCCACGTAGCGGTCCACCGACATGGCGGAGAGGGTGAAGATGCTGACCAGCATGGAGACGGTGAAGAAGTAGTGGATGAACTTGCAGATGACGGCGCCCAGCACCCAGGTGGGCAGCACGTAGACCGTGGACTGGAAGGGGATGCAGAAGAGCAGGTAAGCCAGGTCGGCGATGCTCAGGTTGAGGATGAAGATGTTGGTGGTGCTGCGGGGCTTGCCCGGCTTGCTCCTGGCCAGCACCGTGATCACCAGCGAGTTGCCCAGCACCCCCAAGGCGAAGATCACGCCGAAGACGACCAGGGTGAGGAAGTTCTCGATGCCGATGCCGAAGAGGGGCTTGGTGTCCTGCTCCTCCCCCGAGAGGTTGAATTCCCCCCGAGGGGGCCCTTCGCTCTGGTTCAGGAAGAGAATCGCAATCGCCTCGGGCTCCATGGCTGCTGCGGCTGCCCCCCAGCAACAGCTGGGACTGACGGAGGAGAACAAACAGCGCCCTTGTCCTGCACACGAGTCCCGCACCTCGCCCCCAGAGACGCCCACAGCCCGTGCTGCTGCGGAGGCACCGAGGGACCCCACGCGCCCAGCAGAAGAAGGCGGTGGAGGGGAGTTTGCCGCCGCGCTCACGGAGCTGCGAAACTTTCTGGTGCCTGGAGGGTGGGTGGCATCTCGCCTCTGCTGCTCACCGGCTCAGCGCCTAGTGCGTGGTAGGGGCTCCCGGGATGCAGCCCGCCGGGGCTGGCTCACACACGCAGGCAGCCGCCTCAGGGATTTGCGGAGGGGGGTTGGCAGGGGAGCTACTGGGGGATCCTCGTGGTAAAATGCGCCCACAGCGGCGCTGCCCAGCTCCGTCTCCTTCGTAGTTCTGCCACGGCTGCGGGGTTTGGGTCCCCCCAGCGCTGTGCCACCAAAGGGCAGAGCCGGAGAGCAGCGCTGGGCGAGTGTGCGGGGACCTCAGCTCTCCCTGAGAGCGCAGCAGCCTCCCTGGGCCCTCCCCGCTCCCTCCACCTCCTCTCCAGCCGGCTCCTCCCCGGCAGCCTCCTGCGCGCTCTCCAGCCACCTGGCTCCGGCCGGGCGCTTCCAGCCCGCTGCCTCTTCCGAAGGGAACTTGCCGCCCCGCCGGGCTGCACGTGTACGCAGCTCCTAACTCGCCACAGCAGCCTAGCTAATCGCGCCGCTAATGCGCGGGCAATACGCTAGCATCCCCTACGCTGCCTATCAGCAACCCCCGTGCCAATCCAGAGCCAGGAGGACTCACCCTCCTCCACCCTCACACCTCCCCTCAGCCCTCCCACGCTTCCTGTTCCAGCCCATGCACTGCTGAGCCCCAGCCTCCAGGACTCATCTTTTCCCATCAAAGGCAAGCAGAGTTAATACTGCTGCGTCGCACGCAGCTCGCGTCCCTTCCCATCTCTGGAAGGCTGGTTGGGGACTTACCTTTCGCTGGATTGTGTGTGTGTGTGTGTGTGTTAATTGGAACCACAACCAACTTCTCCAAACAGAGGGCCAGCTCCTGCTGCCACACACAGGGGACTGTAGTCAATAAATAGACAGCACTGTACATCTAGACAGTGGTTCACAAAAACACGCCGTGATCCCTGCCATGGTTTAGGTTTTGCCCTTATCAGCCGACGCACAATTTCAAAAGTTAAACCGGTGTATGAAGATGTGTGACTGATGCTGCCTGAGGGCCCCGACCTCTGAGTTGCCTCAGCATCCTTCTTTCCTGGAGGATGCTCAGCCTCTCACGAGGATTGGGTTCATAAAGCCCAATCTTGTAAGCCTTATTATGGACCTTCTTCAGGAAAGCACCAAAGTTTAAATCCATACCTGTTCATGACAGCAAAGAAGCACATGCTCAAGTCTTGCCCGGAAGATAGATACCTTATGAAATAGGGACCTGTGTGAGTAGTCCCATTGAAATCAGCTGCAGGATCAAAACTTTAGCTCTGATCCTGAAAACTCATGCATGCAAATAACTGTGCATAAAAATTGTCCCATTGACATTAAAAGCACTACTAATTTGTGCCACTATGTGTAGGTGTTTGCAGGATTGCAGACTTGGCCCCCAGTTCCTGACAACATCTTTCTTCAGGAAGGGTAAAGAAGCATATCCTTACATTCCAGTGAAGTCAATGTGTTAGTTAAACTAAATGCATGTTTAAGTGCTTTCTTGAACCGGGATGGATTTAACCCCATGATAACCGTTTTCCTGAACTGGGGCCTTAGTTTGCTGCAAGCCTAAGTCTGGACTAAATATATTTTAAATGGCATTAATTTCATTTCTATGTTCACAATTTTTATTAAAGTTTTGTAATACAGATAAGGTCACAAAAATAAAACAGGTATAGGTTGTTGTTAATAATACAATGTAACACGTTTACTGTTTAAATAATTTTACAAACTTCACACCATCCCTGGCATGGGAATAATATTATCCCCATTTTATAGATGAGAAAGTGAGGCTCAGAAAGTTGAAGTGAACTTTTCAGAGAAGAGGTTATCAAAACACAAGTTACATAAACATATTTTCTAAACAATTGGATGGAATTGAAAACATCCTGTAAGAAGCTCGTATAAATCCACCCCCCCCACACACACACACACACACCATTCTTCAAATGTGAGTTTTAACAGGGTTTCTTGATAGTTCTTAAACATCTCTTGTTTTCAGATTATAAATTTAGGTGCCATGCCTGACTGTATTGTTATTTGATCTCCCATTTCTCTTTTTAAAACTCTTTTGGTCTAGAATAGAGAATGAATACTGAGAAGGTAGGCTGAGATAAAGGTAAGAGAAAATAAGATTAAAGAGGAAATTGGATGTTCTTAGAAGAAAGAATAAGATCTGTATCCTTCAGTCTTAATTTTTTTAGATATATGGTTGACATTTTTTCTTTTTTACATAGCCTCATTTAGATATTATTATTGTCCAAGAGCTCAAAGCTACTTCACAGCAATTTTAGTGCCTGAACTGCAGGGATAAATTGAACTATTCTGGTGTAATTTTTGGATGCAATGAGTTCTTGCTTGCTTTGCAACCCAGAATTTGAAGGTTTTTTTTTCTCTGTTTGCCTTCTCTGCTTATATTGATATAGATCATCAGCTAGTGTAGCTCAGCCAAGCTTCATTGACTTCAATAGAACTAGACTGACATAAACCTGCTGAGTATATGGTCTGTTATGTACAAAAACAAAATAAATATTGAAAGAGCAAAATCTAGCTGGTAGAAATTTAAGAGAATGTTTTAATTATATTAAATCTGTTTGCTTTTCTGTAGCTATTGTAATTTAGTTTAAAATGACAGAAACAGATTATTTGTTTGTTAGTAATTTTTTAACTTAAAGCTTCCTATAGTGTGCTTGTTTGATTTTAGTATATAATTTATCGTCATATTGATATGTTTTTAAATGACCATCAAAACACAGTAGCATACATTTCTGCATCTGTAACAGACTCAAGAGCACACATTTCTAAACGTGTCCGTTATATATCAATTACTTTGGAAATATTAGAAATTGTGGGATCCAAAATTAATGTTATAGGGCCCAATATAGATTTTCTTAACATTGTTGATGTATATATTTTTCAGTTTGAATCCCTTCATATGCTGAGATGCAAGAAGTATTTTTGATTAGCACTAATGTTTTGCACTTAAATCATATCTTGCAGTCAGTTACCATTCTCTAAAATATCATGAATTAAATACTGGCTCCATTGAAGTCAATAGCAACATTCCTGTTGATTTCACCCTATATGTCTGAAAATGTAATTCATTTGAGTTTCTTCTTCTTTTTTGGCTTGTTACTCTTAATAGGTGTTACATTTTGAGTAATATAGCCTGGATTATAGGTACAGACCAAATAATACAATATTGTTTAACAGACAGAAATAACCAGGAAGAATAGATCCAGGAACAAAATTGGTTTTATGAGAAGACAACCTGGACATTTCATTTGTGGTATTGGATAGAAGTGTTGGCACTAACACAGTTTCCTAGGTGATGTATAGCCAGATTTGCAACTCAGACACTGCTTTTCATGTGTACATGCATAGTATTTGTCAGCCTGCAAAACAGTACCAAAAATGTCTACCAGATAATATAATTATGTTGTAATTTTGCTATCTTGATTAGTAGTGCATTAGTAGACTAGAATTGCACACTCTTTCCATTTAAAAACCCAATTCTGCAAAATACTCGTCACTTACAGGATCAAGGTCTTAAATCAGGAAGGAAAAGTGATATAACCAACCTGTAATTTTCAGATGATTAGAACCATTTTGTTCCCCCAAATTTGATAAAGTTCATGATCCTTGTGAAGGATTGTGTACATACCAAGTTTGGCATTTTAGTTCACATTTTTGTATTATAGTTGCCCAAGTGCAATAAATAACTGAACAATTTCATACAATGCAAAACATTTTTTCATATGCACAATAAGCTGTTTAGTTTACTTCCTTCAAAGACTCCAGAAAGATTCACCTCTGTGCACAGAAAAAGCATGCCAAAATTTAGCCCCTAAATAAAGTTTCCAAGAATTCCATACAAATAATTATATTATTTAATATATTTTATTAATGATCTGGAAAAGCAGGAGAACAATGAGGTGGCAAAATTCAGGCTCTGATCCAAAAAAACACTTAAAGCACATACTAATGTTCATCCCTTAAGGACTTGAGGACATCTCTTAAGCACATACCTAGGAACTTTCTTGAATAGGGATGCTTTTCTGAATCAGGAATTTAAAGAAGATACCAAATGTTTCAGCTGAGCCAAAACTAGCTGTCTATGAAGAAATTCAGAGAGAACAAAGCTAGGTGAATGTTTAAGATCATGACAATGAAATTCAGTCTGCAGAATTTGTGACCAGGCTCCACAGCCTGTTCTGTGAAATGAAATAAATGAATGATCAGGAAGAAATCTGAAATGAAAACTTCAAAGAGATTTCCTTCCCTTTCATACACTCACTCAGGTTTTCTCATAAGAGGCTCTGAAGGGTGCACCATTACTCTTTTATACAAGGCCTGTAATTAAACACTTCAGATACTTCAGTCAAAATCTAGTTTATGAAAGAGACTGAATTCAATTATGGTTTAAAGTTAATTACCCAACAAATTAATTTTTAAATACCCATGTATTACATTTTAGAAGTGATTTAGTATTATATAATAAAAGTATAATATTGTATAATCTAAAATACTTTTTCCCATTGCAATACATTTATAATTATCAATAATTCTTCTGCTTAGAACAAGGTAACCACACACCTCACATACTTTTTTCCTTATATAGGATTTTTTTCCAAGCATTTCAGAGTCTTTTTAGAGACAACTTTATTAAACATGGCAATAAACATGAGGTAGTTAAGTATCGTTTTTACCATTATACTGAATGAAGAATAAAATGGGTAAATGGTGGATGGTAGAGTCCCTCAAAGATAGCATTTCAGCAAAATCTGCCCCCTCATGAATAATTTCATTACAATAGCAAGGATGAAACCAGATTCAGGGCTCAATCCTGTAAAGTGAACTCTTGCTCCAGTCCAGCAACAACTTAAGAACTTGCTTAACTGTAAGCATGTGAGTAGTCCAATTGATTTCCCATACCATTGAGGGATGAACCCTTTATTCATTATCCTGTCTTAGTAAATGGCAGTTTTTATTATTACAAAAGCATTCCCTAGGTTGTTGAATTTTTGTGTACGGAGGTTGAAAATAGGTTACCTTTCAAGATTAACCTTGTTTCTTTTAATTTTGTGATACAAGATAGTACATAACAATTAAAGCATCTATGGTTAATTGTTTTTACTTAGTTAACTTCCTGAAGTAGAAACCCCTATTTATCATTCAGAAGCTAAATCAAAAATTTGTAATCCATTTTTAACTCACATGCTGGAAGATTATTAGCATGGGAAAATCCACATATTTGGAGATGTGAACTACCCTACTGCTGGTATTCTTAGGAAGAATATAACACTGTGATCATAGATGTCGGTGCAATAAAGTTTCATTTTAACTCCATGATTGAGTGATATTGCTAATAAACTGTCTGAGTTTATTGCTAGTTTTACTGACATTTAGAAAAGAAATAAACATCCATCCCTATTCCCTTGAGAGACACTACCATTTTGCCACAGATTAAATGCCTAACTCTTTAGTCTGATTTATAAATATCAACTGTGGAATAGAAGCTGAAGGTAGCTTGAATGCAGAGGACTGACTTTACTGTTAAACACATTCATTATGGTAGTGCGTAAGCAGGGGTGGCTCTATGTTTTTTGCTGCCCCAAGCACGGAAGTCAGGCGGCCTTCGGCAGCGTTTCTGCGGGTGATCTGCCAGTCCCGCAACTTTGGTGTACCCGCCGCCAAATTGCCGCCGAAACCGCTGAACCCGCAGACCTCCCGCAGAAACGCCCCAGAATCCGCGTGACCTCGGACCGCCCACAGGCACGCCGCTGAAGGCTACCTGACTGCCACCCTCACAGCGACTGTCAGGATGCCCCCCGCGGCTTGCTGCCCCAGGCACGCGCTTGCTGCACTGGTGCCTGGAGCCGCCCCTGTGCGTAAGGGCCTGGCAAGAATGGAGCCTTATTGTGTTAGCCACTGTACAGACAGAGTCATAGACAGTCCCTGCCCCAAGGAGCTTACAGTCTAAATAGACAAGACAGACACAGGATGGGGGGGGAGAGGTAGAATACACAAGCAGAGTGAACAATGGGATGGTAGCAAATGGCATGATAGTGCCACAATCTGGGGGGGGGTGAGTGAGGGGGAGTAACTTAAAAGGGGATAAGCTAAATAGAAAGAGAAGGGAAAAGAAGGGAAGGGAAGAGGTGAGGAGTGGGACAGGCAGGGAAGAGGGTAATACCAGCAAGGGGAAGAGACTGTGAGAGGGGAAGAGGGGGAGGAGGAGCGGGAGGGTTGGAGCAAGCAGCCAATCAGCACAGGGCAGAGAAAGTCCAGTCAAAACTGTAGAAAGTTCTCTGAATGTCCAGAGGTCCCTGCTTTGGCTGCTTCTGCCCCTACCAGCTGGAATCTCTGTCTGGCTCCTCTCTGCATTTTTCCTCTAAAGGCACATAGCAGGAGAGAGGTGAGGTACCGCATGGATCCTAGCGTCCCCAGAGCATGTGTGTGGTCTCTCCTGCACAAGTCTGGGTGCTGCGGGGAGGTGTCCCTGCCTGGGCCTAGTTTTGCCCCCTCCCCTGCTTTCTCTGCTTCTGCTTGTACCAGTTGAAGTCATTGGCTTGCTCCTCTCTGCAGGGTTGTTGCTTTTTTTTCAAGTTATGGTTTACTGTGCTGTAGTTTCTCTTGTTCCAGGCACTCTGGGCTAAGTACCTCCCAGTGAATTATATGAAAATAATTTGTGTTGTATTTCAAAAGAATATTTTAATATGCAAAATTGAATGTTCATTGCCCGAACATTTACACAGATGTTATATAGCACACAGCATTTATTCATTACAAAAATTGTGTGAATAAATTACCTTTTCTAGTAATATATTCTAATGTTTGGTAGTTGTTTAAAAATATTAGTTTTTTTTATATTTGACACTAGCCTATCAAATTAAACTACAGTATGTTTTGCAGAGTTGCACCCAACAGACTTTTTCCTGGATGAAGAAACCTAACTGTGTTTCATTCCCCATCTCAACCTCACTCCCCACAAAAAAGAGAGAGAAAAAAAAGAGAGCAAAGTTCCTTAAATTGACAGAATCAAGAGGTTTTTTTTTTAATGAATGCTAGCAATACAGCAAGGGCATAATACAGCACACTCTACAGAAACCAGGACAGCGCAACTTAAACCCTCGGAGGTGTGCAAGCCACAGAAGGCCATGGATACTGAATGAGCCAGAGGACTAGTCCACCTCCTAGAATCCTAATAAAAAGCTACACGTCAGGGAGTGAGAGGTGTGGGAGGAAGCAGAGAGAAAGGGGAGCTTATGTGAAGTGAGCTCCCTCTCTTCTATCCCCTTTTTATGCTTCTAAGGGAAAACGGAAACCTGAGCAAGAAATAATACATGAGGGAACTTGGAAAAATCCCAGCTACTATATTTGGGAGTAAAATAATCTGGAACATGGGTATTCAGTGGAAAGGAAAAACCTGGAAAGCAAAAATGCCGCTGAAAAGAGACCTACACCAGATAACAAACTAGACATAAATTGGCAGGGTGATATGATAGCAAAAACTACCACTAACACTTTTAACAACCACAAATGCCATTTTGGGATCCATATGACGAGACATCACAACCCAAAGTGTGGGGTAATTATCTCTTTTCAGATGGCTGCTATTATGGTTGCTCCTCAAATACTGACCTCAGTCTACCCCAACACGCCTTCTCGACTAAGATAAAATAAATACAAAACCTGTAGTGAACAAAAAAAAATCAATAACACACACACAAAAAACCAAGCAGAGTTTAGTTTTTACCATGAAAATGAATGAAGCCCGTGTGACGTTATTGACATAAACTGGGACCATATAGATCATTGTTGCAACCAAGGTCCTGTAGTGGCACCCAAATCTTGTATAAAGGGGGTCAAATGGGGTGTCTAAGACAAGGTTATGGTTTACTGGTTATGATTATGCTGTCTATATGTGTGTATCAGTTTTGTAGTTGAAGTTATGAATATTGGCTCTATACTGTCTGTATGGCAAACTTATGCTATGCTTCTGGGTGACATCCCAGACAAGCTGGGATTAGCTCTGCCTAGCCTGCTTGATGGCCCATTAAGGACCATCAGCTATACAATGGACCCATTGAGAGAAGGCAAATATACCTTCAGACTCAGCAAAGTATGCAGGGACTGGCCCATGTGACTCCAGGCTCCATTTTGCTGTAATTTTCCACAGTAAGAACAAAGAGGTGTTCTTACACCTGGAAAAGACTATATAAGGCTGATGCCTCATCTCCATTTTGTCTTCAATCCTGCTTCTTACCTCTGGAAGGACTTTGCTACAAGCTGAAGCTTTGAACAAAGGACTGAATGACCCATCCCAGCAGGGGATGTACTCCAGAGACTTGATTTGAACCTGCAGTTTATTCTATCACTGCTACAAGCCTGAACCAAGAACTTTGCCATTACTATATGTAATTGATTCCATGTAACCAATTCTAACTCTCATCTGTATCTTTTTCCTTTTATCAATAAACCTTTAGATTTTAGATTCTAAAGAATTGGCAACAGCGTGATTTGTGGGTAAGATCTGATTTGTATTTTGACCTGGGTCTGGGGCTTGGTCCTTTGGGATCGAGAGAACCTTTTTTGTGTATATTGGGATATTGGTTTTCATAACCATTTGTCCCCATAACGAGTGGCACTGGTGGTGATACTGGGAAACTGGAGTGTCTAAGGAAATTGCTTGTGAGACTTGTGGTTAGCCAGTGGGGTGAGACCAAAGTCCTCTTAGTCTGGCTGGTTTGGTTTGCCTTAGAGGTGGAAAAACCCCAGCCTTGGGCTGTAACTGCCCTGTTTAAGCAATTTGTCCTGAGTTGGCAGTCTCAGTTGGGTCCCGCCAGAACCGCATTGTCACAGCCCGACACTCTATGAAGTCTGATAGAGCTTCTGCTATTACTATTAATTTTACATGGCAGACACTTGGATACTACAGTGGTAAGGCAGCAGTATAAAACCCTAAGATAGATAGGTAGTGCCTTACCAAATTCACAGCCATGAAAAATGTGTCACAGACTGTGAAATCTGGTCTCCCCCTGTGAAATATGGTCTTTTGTGTGTTTTTACCTTATACTATACAGATTTCACGGGGGAGACCAGCGTTTCTCAAATTGAGCATCCTGACCCAAAAGGGAGTTGCAGGGGGGTCGCAAGGTTATTTTAGGGGGGTCGTAATATTGCCACCCTTACTTCTGTGCTGCCTTAAGAGCTGGGTGGCCAGAGAGTGGCTGCTGTTGGCCGGGTGCCCAACTCTGAAGGCCAGGCCCCACCAGCAGCAGTGCAGAAGTAAAGGTGGCAATACCATACCAACACCCTTACTTCTGCACTGCTGCCTTCAGAGCTGGATGGCTGGAGAGTGGTGACTGCTGACTAGGGTGACAAATAGCAAGTGTGAAAAATCAGGATGGGGTGGGGAGTAATAGGTCCCTATATAAGAAAAAGCCCTGAATATCGGGACTGTCCCTATAAAATTGGGACATCTGGTCACCCTACTGCTGAGTGAGGGCCCAGCTCTGCAGGCAGCAGCACAGAAATAAGGGTGCCAATACCATACCATGCCATGCTTACTTCTGCGCTGCTGCTGGTGGCAGCTCTGCCTTCAGAGCAGGGATCCAGGCCAGAAGCCACTGCTCTCCAGTTGCCCAGCTCTGAAGGGTAGCAGTACCACAACCCCCCTCCCCCAATAACCTTGCAGCCTCCCCACAACTCCTTTTTGGGTAAGGACCTTTACAATTACAACAACTGTGAAATTTCAGCATTAAGTAGCTGAAATCATGAAATTTCTTATTTTTAAAATTCTCTGTCTATGAAATTGACCAAAATGGACCATGAATTTGATAGGGCCCTACAGATAAGATATTATGTTCACTTCTGGATACCACCTTACCATTAGAATTATTTTATTTTTATTTGTTAAGCTCCACCAGAGCCCATAATGCTATGAAAAACACAGAAGACATGGTTCTTGTTCCATCTAGCTTACAATCTAAATAGACTAAAAAATGAGTCTGAGTTACAAAGTGCTGTAGTTGATTAGAGAATGGCTTTATCTCAGAGCTTTATATGGTGCCCAAAAGAATTGTATCATCATTATGCTTTTGAGTTTGCCAATACTCAAGGAAAGTACAGCTTTAAAAATGTAGGCGAAGATAAAAAAAACTGACAAAAACACAAGAGAAGTACATAGTCACTACCTGTAAGCTTACTCGAAGTAAAAGTTCAGACGGGGCTCAGCCTTTGATGTAGGATGCTAGCAGCTGTCAACATCTCAGCAGATCCATTTGCCAACCCCAACCATTTTTATTTTACAATAAACCTGGGCTTTTTTTTAAATGTTCAGCCAGTTAGATGGGGGGGGGGTATTATTATTATATTTCTGAGATTGTCAGCAATTTAAGCTTGATTTTGCTCTGTTTTCTGTAGCTTAAAATCTTTCTGATTTATTGACTAAGCTTTGCTGAATATTGACTTAGGCTCATTTGTATGGTATTTAATTTGCTGTAGGGTGGGGCTTGGTTTTAAGTCCAGCTGACTATACTGGTTCCATTTTTTCTTTGGTCTCAGTGAGCTTATTGAGGTTTTATCCCTTACAGTCTATTTGGAATTTACTGTAAAATTTTAATTTGTTATAAAGGTAGCTGAGATTTTTTTTCCTCTGGGACCGTCACTGGATATCCCCAAAGTTTCAATCTAATGCCATGAAATAGACAGATTTGTTGATGGTATTTCTAAGCTCTGCCTGCAACTCAGAAAAACATAGGTCCACAGAAAAACAAAAGGATCAATTCAGAATTCCAGGTGTCTCATTTGCATAGTGAGGATGGAGATTTGGCCACAGCTCGTCAGACTTTCTGGTGTAAAACCACAGCTCCCGGTGGCGCAAGGAACCTTGAGCTGGTGGCAAGATTCATCCATAAGAAGGTTGGAAGTTCCTATCAGACACTATGAAGAAGCTCTGGAAGTAGAGCAGCTGTAGGACGGTGCTGAATCAGTACAGTCACCGGCTGTCCTAGCCATGACTTCATCTGAGCCAGCACTGACCAATATTTAGATTGTGTTGCCCCTTTACCCCAGCACAAGAGCAGCTGTGACTACTTTGTGTTACAACAACCTCCTATGGCAGATACAGTACTTTACTCTAGGGTAAACTAGTGTGGACTCCAAACAGAATCTAGCTCACCATTGAATGATCTACTTTAAAAAGTAATCACACATCACCACAGACTATTTCTGATGTTGCAATCAGTTACAAATTTGGAAAGAAAACTGATTCTTATTTTATTAATATAAAAACTGAACAGTTATTAAATAAAGCTAATACAGTTTATGGTATTATGCAAGGATTGTGGAATGTTCTTGGAAGCTCCAGTTTGACAGGAATCTTGATTACAGACAATGATGTATTTCATTTTAAAAATGAAAATCTTTCAAAAAACGAAACAAAACCCCTCAAAAAACCCAAGTTGCTTCCAAATATTTCACAAGAAAAGCAAACATTTTGGTTTCCCATAAAATAATGACCATTGCCAGAACATATAAACAATGTGGGCTTAACCTATTTTGCAAGAAAGAAGTGCTGGTATTTATGGAGAAACCAAATAATCCACTTCCGGACATTGGTCTTCTAACATATCCTTAAAGAAAGTTTCTGTCTAATAGCTGACAGTTTAGAATTCAGAGCATTTTTTTCCAGTTTTGTTTGTGACTGAATGAGAAAGATAAGAAACTCACATTTCAGAAATGTGATGATGCTCAGCATTTTCTTTTATCCCATATTCAAACAGTAGTGAAGACCTGTGATGGTGGGAAGATGCTCTCTATATCTCATAAGAACATTAACATTCACGGGGAAATGAACTTTTAATACAGATATAGATTATTCCAATGGTTGAGGAACAGCCTATTTCAATAGTTATGATTACTCTCGTATTCAGACAACATTCAGCTACCACAATGATGAGTTCTGGAAGTAGCTCAATAGATAGTTGGTTACTGTATTTTCTTCATGGTTGCTGAGGTATTGACTTTTCTATTTAACCAATATTTTGATTTTTGTTGTGAGACAAAAATTATGTTAACCCATCGTTGACTTCCTTGTTGGTTACTTCTCTTGTCTTCTTTCTCTAAGATTTCTGAAACTCTGGTATGTAACCTTAAATCAGCCTCTGTACCAGATGATTGGAGGATAGCTAATATCACATTGATCTTTTAAGAAAGCTCCAGAGTTGATCCTGGCAATTATAGACCGGTAATCCCAACTTCAGTACCAGGCAGATTGGTTGAAACTATGATAAAAACAGAATTATTAGATACATAGATGAACACAATATGTTGGGGAAGAGTCAACACAACCTCTGTAAAGGAAAATCATGCTTCACCAATCTATTAGAATTCTTTGAGGGAGTCAACAAACATGTGGAGAAGGTGAGCCAGTTGATATGATGTACTTGGACTTTCAGAAAGCCTTTGACAAAATCCGACACCAAAGGCTCTTAAGCAAAGTAAGCAGTAATGAGATAAGAGAGAAGGTCCTCTTATGAATCAGAAACTGGTTAAAAGATAGGAAACAACAGGTAGGAATAAATGGTCAGTATTCACAATGGAGCAAAGTAAATAGCAGAGTCCTCTAGGGATCTGTAGTGCAACTATAATGGGACTGTACTATTCAACATACTCATATATGATCTGGAAAAGCAGTGAACTGTGAGGTGGCAAAATTTGCAGATGATACAAAATTATGCAAGCCAGTTAAGTCCCAAAGTGACTGAGATGAGTTACAAAGGGATCTCACTAAACCGGGTGTCTGAGAGACAAAATGGCAGATAAAATTCAATGTTGATAAATGCAAAGTAATGCACATTGGAAAATATAATCCCAAGAATACATACAAAATGATGGGGTCTAAATTGGTTGTTACAACTCAAGAAGGAGACCTTGGAATCATTGTGGATAGTTCTTGAGCAGCGGCAGTCAAAAAAGTTAACAGAATGTTAGGAACCTTTAGGAAAGGGATAGATAATAAGACAGAAAATATCATAATGCCTCTATATGAATCTATGGTACGCCCATACCTTCAATACTGCTTGCAATTCAGGTTACTCCATCTCAAGAAAGATATATTAGAATGCGAAAAGGTACTGAAAAGGGCAACACGACAGCTTCCATATGAGGTGAGATTAAAAAGACGGGGACCATTCAGTTTAGAAAAGATTAAGGGGGGCTATGATACATGTCTATGTAACGTTATCGCCCTCTTAGCCGAGATGGCATATGCGAGCAGGCAGCTCTGGCCAAGAGAAGGTGTGCGCAGGAATGCAGCAGGGAATGATCCTTTTACCCCAAGAACTCCTGATCCAAACCCCCCAGAGTGAACACACGCAGCGGAAGAGAACAATGAATATAGAAAAGAGAAATATTTATTTACAGAGAAATACAACAAGGGGAAATATAGGGGGAGTGATAAAACAGTTACATTCAACATGAGGCCCCACAGGCCCAGTAGTACCACAGTCTGAAAGGGCAGACACCAAGCAATATGTCTGCACACAGAGTTCAGGAGTTCTGGGCAAAGTTCCAGTCCAGTGGTGAGTCTTGGGTGCTTCTGGTCATCTTCAGTACCAGAAAACTTCCCCCAACAAACCCCTCTGGTTCCCTCTTCTGCCATTCTCTGCAAATACACACAGAGCGACAACCTCCTCACTTAACTAGCTAACAGCATCCCTCCTTATTCCCAATGCAAAGACACAAGCCCCAGTACTCACAGCTCCATATAGCTCGGGGCAGCCATGATATTGGGTCCAGCTGTAGTTTGTCCTTCTCGGGTGATTCCTGCCTGCCACAGTGCTCTTCCTGGCTCCCGTCCTGGGGTGTCCCTGATTGGCCACTCTGTCCCTCCCCAGCTGTCCTTCGGGCAGGTTCTTGGCTGCTTCACTCTGTACTGCATCCCTTCTGTCTGGAGCTCCAGACAAACACCCTGTCCCTCTACCCCAGTGATTCCCAAACTTTAACAGCCCACAAACCCCTTTCACCAAATTGTGAAATCTCATGAATCCCCTCCTAAAAATGAATATTTCCAGGGGTTTAAGTTTAAATTTCCTCAGTGATGGATGCGCTTGCTTTGCTCTGCATAGCTCTTGGAAGTCCGGAACCATTGCCGGCTCCCCCGCTGACAGGAGCAGGGCTCGGGCTCCCAGCCCCAACTGCCCAGCCCTGCTCTCCCTGGGGCTTGGGCTGCCAGCGCTGCGCGGAGCGCTGGGGTTAGGGCTGCCGGGGGCATGGCTCAGGCTGCCAGCCCCAACTTCCCGGCCCCGCTCTTCCTGGGGCTCGGGCTGTCTGCCGTGCAACCGGGTCCACCTGCTGCCTCCAATGCCCAGGGTCCTCTGGCCGTCATTAGTGAAATTTTTCTGGCAAACTCCCTGTAATGTTCTGCGAACCCCCAGGGGTTCGCAAACCCCACTTTGGGAACTGCTCTACCCTCACTCTCTCTCCCCTCCCCCCAACAGCACTTCCTCCTTCTGGAACAATCAGCACTTCCCCCCCTCAGGAAAAAGATTTAAAGGGACCATGCTCTCTAAACCCCAAGGGGGTTACATCTATAAAATCATGAAGGGTGTGGAGAAAGTGAATAAGGAAGTGTTATTTATTCCTTCACATAACGCAAGAACCAGGGAGTCACCCAATGAAAACAATGGGCAGCAGGTTTAAAACTAAAATAAAGAAGTACCTTTTCACACAATGCACAGTAAACCTGTAGAAATCATTGCCATGGGATGTTGTGAAGGCCAAAAGTGTATCTGGGTTCAAAAAAGAATTAGATAAGTTCACAGGAGATAGGTCCATTAATGGCTATTAGCCAAGATGATCAGTGACACAATTCCAGGCTCTGGGTGTCCCTAACTCTTTGCCTGCCAGAAGCTGGGACTGGACAATAGGAAATGGATCATTCAATATTTGCCCCGTTCTGTTCATTCTCTCTGAAGCATCTAGCACTGGCCACTGTCTGAAGACAGGTCATTGGGCTAGATGGACTATTGGTCTGACCCACTGTGGCCATTCTTATATTCTTTCCCCAACTTTTCTGAATATTTTTTGAAGGAAGTCTTTTAAAATTTGCAAGTCTTTAAGGATCAATCTGCAAGGTGTTGAGCATTTCTGGGAGGTGCTAAGCACCCTCAATTTCCACTGATTTCAGTGGAAGACAGGGTGTTCAGCACCTCTCAGGATTCCTCAGTACATCACAGGATCAAGCCCCTATGGAACAGAGTATGTATAACTTAGGTGTTGTGCTTCTATTTGTCTAAGGGTATGTCTATACTTACCTCCGGGTTCGGCGGTAAGCAATCGTTCTTCTGGGATCGATTTATCGCGTTTTGTCTAGACGCGATAAATCGATCCCAGAAGTGCTCGCCATCGACGCCGGTACTCCTGCTCCGCGAGAGGAGTACGCGGAGTTGACGGGGGAGCCTGCCTGCCGCGTGTGGACCCGCGATAAGTACCTTGTAGTTCGAACTAAGGTACTTCGACTTCAGCTACGTTATTCACGTAGCTGAAGTTGCGTATCTTAGTTCGAACTGAGGGGTTAGTGTGGACCAGCCCTAAGATTCAATTCTTTGAGACTTATAGGAAGCAGAACTTGTAAATCAGCATGGCTCCGTTTGACTTAGTTGAAGCTATGCCAATTTACACCAGCTAAGGAGCTAGATCATAACTTTTTGTGGGTTATGGAAACTTTTGAATATATGCTTACATTTCCCTTTAGGGATCTGATAGAATTATAGTGTCTTGAATTTAAGCAACTTCGTTTTGTCACTGCAACTGGTGTTCAATATTTCAGTGTTTTTGAAAGTATCATTAAAATAATAAAAAGAACAGGAAAAAAAGAGACTGAGGAAATCTAGTAGTAAAAATAACTCCCAGAGACTTAATTTTATTTTATTTATGAGAATATGCTCGGTGTATATTTGTTTCCAGTTAAAGATTTTCTTGCTGAGAAAAAAACATGTGAAAAGTGCATGAGGGATTTATCTCCTTTTCTTTTTCTTGATGAAAATCATGTTAATGCACAGTAAACCAATTTTCCAATGGACGGATTAATTCCTCTTGTGAAATATGCATCATTGATATCCTTACCATAGTCATAAAGTATTAAGCATTGGCTGAGGACACAGATGCAACAGTTTAATACTTCTAATGCAGATGTTAATAGATTGTATTAACTGTGTACAATTTGTTGTTGATTGATTTCACCTTTGTTCCATGTTCTTCAGCTGCAAAATGACAAAGGATAAAATTCTTATCTCAGTTACTGTATCTGGAGTAGTTCCGCTGAAATCTTCAGTGGAACTTATCCGTATTTATGCTGATGGAACTAAGACCAGAATTTGGACCAAGGATTTCAGTGCCACTGGATTACACTACATTTTTTCTTATTATTTTATAACATTATCTTATCTTATTTTACAATAAGACTTCCCTAGTAGGAGAGGTTTTTTTCAATACTATAGGAATAGAATATCACAACCAAAGGGGTGTGATATTAAATAGTAATGATGAACAAGAATGGTCTTATTACCAACTTTGTCTTGAGAATAAATCTACACCGTGCTATTATGGCATTACCTTTCCTGGCAAAACTTCAGGAAGAACTTTAATGCTTTATATATGACTAATTATGATACTGAATACAATTGGCTTAACTTAATGTTTGCAAGAATTGATCCAATTTGGCCTCAGACATATAACAGGCACTAATCCAATGTAAAAGACCACGGATCTAGATTCTCAGCTGGTGTAAATTGACTTAGTTCCATTGCCTTCATGGTAGCAAATCCCAAATTGTCGTAAGTGGAGGCTTTCATGTAGAATGTTTCTATATACAAACAGCGTATTACACTGACTGTTATTTTCTTCAATGGGAAAGTAAAAATTAGAGCTGGTTGGAACACTTTCAAATAAATGAAATATCATTGAAATATGCTGTTTTGTCGAAGCCAAAATATTTCTTGAAGACGTATTAGTTTCAACTAATTTTTCATCAGGAAGATAGCTTCTTTTATTTTATTTATTTATTTATTTATTTAAGAGAGAGAGAGAGAGAGAGAGAAAGAGAGAGACTTTCAATTTGGGAAGTGTGTGGGGGGGGTGGATGGAGGCTGATGGTTAGGGCAATGGCCTAGGACATGAGAGATTCAGGGGACCTGAATCTGTGTCTCCAGGGCCGGCTCCAGGCACCAGCCCACCAAGCATGTGCTTGGGACGGCTCCTGGAGGGGGGCGGCCCGAGAGTGGGGCCGCGACTGGGCTCGCTGCCCTCCCCCCGGTGCTCTGGCCGCCGGGGAGAGCTGAGCCCCGGCCGGGCTCGCCGCCCTCCCCTGCCGCGCTCCCGGCGGGTGGGGGGGGAGGCGGCGGGAGGCTTTTTTGCCTGGGGCGGCAAAAGAGCCAGAGCCGGCCCTGTGTGTCTCATACACCTCAAGTGAGTGCCCCAACTACCACTTCCCCCTCGCCCATGCACAACACCTCCCCTAAGTTGAACAGCTCATGTTTTGGTCTGAAAACAGACATTTTTACACAATTCTGTTTTTGTTAAAATGTTGGAGAGGTTTTGTTTTCAAAGCCAATTTCAAAACTTGGAAAGATGCTGCAAAACAGAATGGTCATCCTCCACTCAGCTCCAGTAATAATGTGAATGGATGTTTAGAAAGTATGTAACACAGAATAATATAGCATACAAAGATTACAATGAACTCAGCAGGGAACTCATTTCAGAAAATTTCAGGAGAAGAGCATAATTGTTTCAGCATCCCTGCCTCTGCATCCGCCACCTTGCTGAGGCTGTGACTGCTCATGGGAGGTTAATCAGCCAGCCAGATCCCAGATGGGGTCAGGGAGGTGCCAGGCCAGCCACATCCTGGGGAGTGCAGGGGGTAGGCTGGGGGTGGCTGGGATCAGGGCTTGGTTCATTCCACGCTCAGCTCCAGGCTAGGATGCCACTGCTGCTTCCTGTCTGGCTGGTGGGGAGAGGGGGTTGGCATTGATAATGCGGTGAGTAGGAGCTCCAGCCTGGCACACCCCACAGCAGCCCCCCACATCTGGAGCAGACACTACAGTTTCAGCTAGCACAGAGCTATGAAAGGTCAGGGCAAATGCCACCCCTGGAGCTCAAGAAGTCTGTAAGCCTCCTCTGCTTAATGATCCGCTCAGAGAAATCTCAAACCTGATTTGTTTTTTACTTGAAATATAAATTTGTACTCTCTTCTCGAAGCCCACACGTGCACTTTTGACTACACTTATGTATCAGGAGTAGAAATTGCACATCTGGAAAATTTCTATTTTGACTTTATCGTCTCAAATAATTATATATTGTGGTGCTTGGCATTTGCCTGCAAGGGCTGCTGTAGTTAGATAGTCTATCAATCCATTATAATTGTGTTCAAAATTTGGCAATAAGAATTTTCTCCTTCTTAATACTTGGGAAAGCATGTGGCTCCGAAAGCTAGAAAGGTTATCACTTTTTGTCAATAATACACCTCTACCCAGATATAACGCTGTCCTGAGCCAAAAAATCTTACCGTGTTATAGGTGAAACTGCGTTATATCAAATTTGCTTTGATCCACCGGAGTGCGCAGTCCCGCCCCTCCCACCCACTCCCGGAGCACTGCTTTACCGTGTTACATCCAAATTTGTGTTATATCAGGTCGCGTTATATCGGGGTAGAGGTGTACAAGTATTTTGAGGATACAACCAAATTGTATGCTATCGCGTACTTTGATCATTTAAATAAAACCCCCTTAACTATTCCCTTGAAGCAACCCCATACTCCAAGACTGGTTAGGACCTTAAGATTGTCTCCTTAAAAGTCTGTGTATGCATATTAACCTGGAGGTCAGGATTTCAGCAACGAATGATCAGTACAATTGAAACGTAATCCAAAAATGACCTGGGGATTATTTGAGTGCTGAAAAAATAAAGAAAGCTGTGCAACTGCCTTCTCAGTCTGTGTCACGCAGTGTGTGCGTGGAGTTTTTTATGAGTACAATCAGCTGCATGCATAAGCATGAGTAGCAACAGTTGTGTTTTGTGTTCCCTGCATTAATGTGTTGAAAAAAAAACTTCAGAGGAATCTTCATTTATAAACCCTCAAGGCTAAGTAAACAATTTTGAAGGCCAACATGAGACTGAGAGTGCCCTCACACATTGAAGGACAGCAAGAACAAAACAGCTATTTAATTCTTTGCTATGCCCAAATTGTGTTCCTACAGCAGAAGTGTAGCTTTGTTCTTTTCTAATTGAAATTTTGCAGATTATTTGTTTATAATGAGAAATAGCTCCTTCCAATACAGAGCTTCCAATATGAAAAATGTTAACGTGGAAAATTAAGTAGTATAAAAAGTTTCTGCTGCTCTGCACAATGACTGTCTGTACAGTTTAACTACTTTTGTTAAGAACCTTCTTATTATATGTAGTGAGTCGGTGTGGCTCCCCTCCTGCCCAGCAGAGGGAGCCCCCTTACAGACACCCAAGTGGGCGGAGCCACCGCCACCTGTTCCCGCCCCCGGAAGTCAAGGGGCGGGACAGGAAGTATAAAAGCCGGCCGCCAGAGCTCAGTGAGGCCTCAGCCGCCGCAGGGAGCAGACGTGTGGCCAGGAGCTCACGGCCGGGAGACCTCCGAGGCCCGTGGCTGTTGCCCTAAGTGGCCGGAGCTGCCCTGAGCCCACTACGAGGAGGAGTCACCGGAGCCCGCCCGCTCCTGTCGTTGGGAGGAGCCATTGGAACTCCCCCACACCAACCCCAAAGGCGAGACACCACCAGGGCCCCTCCGCCCCTGTTGTTACCCAGAGGAGCCGCCCGAGTCCAATTGGCCGGACTTTCCCGAGGAGCTGCCGGACCTGCCATCCAGCCCCGGCCGAGAGGAACCCATGCTGGTGGATTGGACTGGACCCGGTGCCACGGACGAGGTAGACCCTGAGGGGGAACCCGGAAGTAGCCCGGGCGTAGCCGACCCGGTCAGGCTGTAGCCATGTATGAGCCGATGTCAGTGTGTTTCGGTCAGGACACCCCACTGACCCGCAGCGGCAGTGGCCGCTGCTAGGGCCCCGGGCTGGGATGCAGTGGAGTGGGTGGGCCTGCTCACGGGTGGCAGGCTTCCCCCTCTCCCAATGCTCAGCCCCTGCACCAAAGGGCCTGAGCTCCCTAACTGTTGTACTGTTGCTCAGCCCCTGCACCAAAGGGCCTGAGCTCCCTAAACTGTGTGTCACTCAGTCCTGTGCCAAAGGGTAGGAGTGCTGACCCAGCGAACTATACCGCTGCCCCACCGGTAGTGAGTCGGTGTGGCTCCCCTCCTGCCCAGGAGGGTCAAGCCCCGGCACGAACCCTCCACATTATACTTTCAGAATTATACAGAAATGTGAACAGAAATTGGAATCTGTGTTTTCAGTTAGAGCTAAACTAACGGTCTCCTGAAAACTAATTCAAGGAAGTTGTCATTTTGCAATGCAAGTCTCTGAAGAGTGACAGTTTTAGGCATAGGATAGGGTTAAGATTTAAGGTGGCACATCAAAGGGAGCATCCAACATAAACTTGTCCTCAGTGGCATATGACAACCTATCTGTCTAGATATTTATACTCTGCAGTGTTGCGTAGCCATTTACACAGCATTCATCTGGTCAATTTAAAGAGCAGGAGTGTCAAGCATATGGCCTGTGGGCTGGATATGACTTGCATTATGCATTTATGTGGCCTGCATGAAATTTCAGATCATGCCGAATTAAAATTTTCATTTAATGAAAAGTAAGTTTCTAGCCATTATGGCTGCAGAGGTAAGCTTTATAGCATGAACCAAGAGTAAACTAATGTCATGAAGTCTCTGCAAACAGCCTGAAACAATGACTGAGGTGTGCACTCCCCAGTCCCCTATTAATCTCATTAGAGTGTCAGCTCAAAAGCCCACTGTTGACACTGAAGTGTCAACATTAACTATTCCATTGCCGATCATTTTAGCCAGCGGAAGAGGAAAGGGAGAGGGAGTCAAATGCGCAAGGGGGGGAATTGGGAGTTACTGTAGTGAAGGAAATGCAAAGGGAAGAACAGAGAAGATACACAAAGGCCTGGTCTACACTACGAGTTTAGGTCGACTTTAGCCGCGTTAAATCGACTTAAGCCTGGACACGTTTACACTACGAAGCCCTTTCTGTCGACTTAAAGGGCCCTTTAAACCGGTTTCCTAACACCACCTCGACAAGGGGATTAGCGATAAAATCGACCTTAGGGGGTCGGAATTGGGTTAGTGTGGACGGAATTCGACATTACTGGCCTCCGGGAGCTATCCCACAGTGCTTCATTGTGACCGCTCTGGACAGCACTCTCATCTCAGATGCACTGGCCAGGTAGACAGGAAAAGCCCCGCGAACGTTTGAATTTCATTTCCTGTTTGCTCAGCGTGGAGAGCACAGGTGACCATGCAGAGCTCATCAGCACAGGTAACCATGATGGAGTCCCAGTCCCAGTCCCAGGATCGCAGAAGAGCTCCAGCCTGGACCGAACGGGAGGTACAGGATCTGATCGCCATCTGGGGAGATGAAGCAGTGCTCGCCGAACTCCGAAACAGTAAAAGAAACGGCAAAACATTAGAAAAGATCTCCAAGGCCATGAAGGACAGAGGCCATAACAGGGACGCGCGGCAGTGCCGCGTGAAAATTAAGGAGCTAAGGCAAGCCTACCACAAAGTCAGAGACGCAAACGGAAGGTCCGGGGCAGAGCCGCAAACATGCCGCTACTACGCGGAGCTGCATGCCATTCTAGGGGGTGCAGCCACCACTAGCCCAAGCGTGTTCTATGAGTCCCTCTCTGCAAACGGGGAAGCGGGTTCGGCGGACGAGGAAGATGAGGATGGAGAGAACATAGATAGCTCACAGCAGCAAGGAAGCGGAGAAACCAGTTACCCCAACAGCCAGGATATGTTTGTCACCCTGGACCTGGAAACAGTAACCCCCGAACTGACCCAAGACCCTGAGGGCACACAGGGGACCTCTGGTGAGTGTACCTTTGTAAATATTACACATGGTTTAAAAACAAGCGTGTTTAATGATTAATGATTAATCTGCCCTGGCAATCGCGGCCAGTACAGCTACTGGAAAAGTCTGTTAACGTGTATGGGGATGGAGCGGAAATCCTCCAGGGACATCTCCAGAAAGCTCTCCTTCATGTAATCCCAAAGCCTTTGCAAAAGGTTTCTGGGGAGGGCTGCCTTATCCCGTCCGCCATGGTAGGACACTTTACCACGCCAGGCCAGTAGCACGTAGTCTGGAATCATTGCATAACAAAGCATGGCAGCGTATGGTCCCGGTGTTTGCTGGCATGCAGACAACATCCATTCCTTATCGCTCTTTGTTATCCTCAGGAGAGTGATATCATTCACAGTCACCTGGTTGAAATGGGGCAATTTTATTAAGGGGACATTCAGAGGTGCCCCTTCCTGCTCTGCTGAACAGAAATATACCCCGCTGTTAACCACGCGGTGGGGGGGAGGGGTGAAGTGACCATCCCAGAGAATTGGGTGTGAGGGGGAGGGGAGTTAGTTGGGTTTGTGCTGCATGTTAAACCTGAAATCGCAGCCCCTCCTTTTACATTGCAAACCCATTTTAAATGGCACGGGTGCTTGGTATGGGAAATGAGGGCAGAACTGTTTGAAACCATCCCCACATGTTAAGAAGGTTAAAAAAGCCCAAAGACTATATGTCTTACCATGGCTGCCTGCAAGCTGAAATCTGTGTCCTGGCACTGCGTGAGTGATCTCTCACACCAAACCAGGAGACTCTCAATATAAGAGGAAAAATGCGACCTTGTAACGAAAGCACATGGGCTGTGTGATGTTGTGAACAGCAAAATCTAACGTGAAAGAGTCTACCCATTGTTCTCTAAAATGTATCTTTTTTAACAACCTCTCCCTTCTCCACCAGCTGCAAATCTTACTCCTTCGCAGAGGCTAGTGAATATTCGAAGAAGGAAGCGAAGGACGCGTGACGAAATGTTTACTGAACTTCAGACTGCCTCCCACGCTGACAGAGCACAGCTGAATGCGTGGAGGCAGTCAATGACTGATTTTAAAAAAGCCCAATATGAGCGAGAGGAGAGGTGGCGTGCTGAAGATGAGAAGTTGCGTGCTGAAACGCGGGCTGAAGAGGAGAGGTGGCGTCAACTTGTAATCAGAAAGCAAGAGTCGATGCTCCGGCTGCTGGAGCATCAAAGTGATATGCTCCTGCGTATGGTTGAGCTGCAGGAAAGGCAGCAGGAGCAGAGACCGCCGCTACAGCCCCTCTGTAACCAGCAGCCATCCTCCCCAAGTCCCATTGCCTCCTCACCCAGACGCCCAAGAACACGGTGGGGGGGCCTTCGGCCACCCACTCACTCCACCCTAGATGATTTCCATAGCAATAAGTTTTAAAGTTTTAAATTGGAGTGTGTCCTTTTCCTTCCCTCCTCCCCCACCCATCCCGGGCTACCTTTCCAATTATCCCCCTAGTTGTGTGCTGAATTAATAAAGAATGCATGAATGTGAAGCAACAATGACTTTATTGCCTCTGCAAGTGGTGCTCGAAGGGGGGAGGGTAGTAGGGGAGGGTGGGGTGGTTGGTTTGCAGGGAAGTAGAGTTAACAGGGTGGTGGGGGAGGGGCAGAGGGTTCATCAAGGAGCAACAAACAGAAGTTTCACTCCGTAGCCTGGCCAGTCACAAAACTGGTTTTCAACGCTTCTCTGATGCGCACCGCGCCCTGCTGTGCTCCTCTAACCGCCCTGGTGTCTGGCTGCGCGTAATCAGCGGCCAGGCGATTTGCCTCAACCTCCCACCCCGCCATAAATGTCTCCCCCTTACTTTCACATATATTGTGGAGCGCACAGCAAGTAGCAATAACAATGGGGAGATTCTTTTCGTTAAGGTCTGAGCGAGTCAGTAAGCTGCGCCAGCGCGCTTTTAAACGGCCAAATGCACATTCCACCACCATTCGGCACTTGCTCAGCCTGTAGTTGAACAGGTCCTGACTGCTGTCCAGGCTGCCTGTGTATGGCTTCATGAGCCATGGCATTAAGGGGTAGGCTGGGTCCCCAAGGATCACGATAGGCATTTCAACATCCTCAATGGTTATTTTCTGGTCTGGGAAGAAAGTCCCTTCCTCCAGCTTTCGAAACAGAAGAGACTGCCTGAAGACGCGAGCATCATGTACTCTTCCCGGCCAGCCCACGTTGATGTCGGTGAAACGTCCCTTGTGATCCACCAGGGCTTGCAGCAGCATTGAAAAGTACCCCTTGCGGTTTATGTAGTCGGTGGCTTGGTGCGCCGGTGCCAAGATAGGGATATGGGTTCCGTCTATCGCCCCACCACAGTTTGGGAATCCCATTGCAGCAAAGCCATCCACTATGGTCTGCACGTTTCCCAGAGTCACTACCCTTGATATCACCAGGTCTCTCATTGCCCTGGCAACTTGGATCACAGCAGCCCCCACAGTAGATTTGCCCACTCCAAATTGATTCCCAACTGACCGGTAGCTGTCTGGCGTTGCAAGCTTCCACAGGGCTATCGCCACTCGCTTCTCCACTGTGAGGGCTGCTCTCATCCTGGTATTCTGGCGCTTCAGGGCAGGGGAAAGCAAGTCACAAAGTTCCATGAAAGTGCCCTTACGCATGCGAAAGTTTCGCAGCCACTGGGCATCGTCCCAGACCTGCAACACGATGCGGTCCCACCACTCTGTGCTTGTTTCCCGGGCCCAGAATCGGCGGTCCACGGCATGAACCTGCCCCAGTAACACCAGGATTTCCACATTGCTGGGGCCTGTGCCTTGTGAGAGGTCCATGTCAATTTCCTCATCACTATCGTCGCCGCGCTGCAATCGCCTCCTCCTCAGCTGGTCCTGGTTTGGCTTTGGCATGTCCAGGAGGCTCTGCATGTTTTCCAGGACAATGCGCGTGGTGTTCATAGTGCTCATAATTGCCGCGGTGATCTGAGCGGGCTCCATGATCCCAGTGCTGGCTATGGCGACTGGTCTGAAAAAAGGCGCGAAAGTAGTATCTGACGGACCAGGGGAAGAAGGGAGGGAGGGAGAGAGGGAGGGAGGGAGGGGCGAGTGACGACATGGCATACAGGTACAGGGAATTAAAATCAAGAAAGGTGGCTTTGCATCAGGGAGAAACACAAACAACTGTCACACAGAATGCCCCCCCCCAAAGATTGAACTCAAAAGCCTGGGTTTAGCAGGAGGAAGGGGGGGAAGCAAATGAATACAGAATAAATCTATTTTTTACATCTTAAGACGACGGTGCAGCATGACTGATAGCCCTTGGCATTTTCTGGGTGCTTGGCAGCAAATACTGGGCGCTTGGCAGTTAGCCTTCAGGTCTACTGCACAATCTGATACCCACTGCAGTATGACAACGATGGATACCAGTCGTAATATACTATCTACTGCCCAAAAGGCAAGGGGTTGCTGCTGTGTAGCAATGTTGCCCCATCCTGCGCATACTACATCTGATAACCATCATCATCAAGGCAAGGGGGCTGGTGCAATGCAGCCCCACGGCTGCCAGCCCCATGTCTGCCAGCACCCAGATAGCCCTCGGCCTCTTCTGGGTGCTTAGCAGACAATATTGGGCACTTGGCAGAAAATAGCATACTACGACTGATAACCATCATTGTCTGCCCGGGTGCCCATGATCGACAGCCACTGCAGTACGATGACGACGGTTACCAGTCGTAATATACCATCTTCTACCAAAAGGCAAGGGGCTGGTGCAATGCAGCCCTACGGCTGCCAGCCCCACGGCTGCCTGCACCCAGATCGCCAATGAAGGCTACCAGTCATGCTGCACCGTCTACCGCCAAAAGGCAGTAAGCTGCTGCTGCTGTTTAGCAATGCAGTCCCACGTTTGCCGGCACCCGGAAGACATATGGTGACGGTGAGCTGAGCTGAGCGGGCTCAATGCTTGGCGTGGTATGTTGTCTGCACAGGTAACCCAGGTAAAAAGGCGCGAATCTATTGTCTGCCGTTGCTGTGACGGCGGGGGAGGGGCCTGACGCAATGTACCCAGAACCCCTCGCGGCACTGCTTTGCATCATCCGGGCATTGCGATCTCAACCCATAATTCCAATGGGCGCCGGAGGCTCCGGGAACTGTGGGATAGGTACCATAGTGCAATGCGCCGGAAGTCGACGCTAGCCTCGGTACTGTGGACGCGGTCCGCCGACTTCATGCACTTAGAGCATTTTAGGTGGGGACACACACAATCAGCTGCATACAACCGGTTTCTATAAAACCGGCTTCTATAAATCCGACCTAATTCTGTAGTGTAGACATAGCCAAAGACAGAGAAGAGCGAGAGAAACAGAGAAAGGCACATGAAGAAGGAAGAGAAACAATGGGTAGAAGTAATGGAGACAGGTATGTATTGAGTGACATTGATCTGACAATAAGTTACTGAATAAATATAAATTTAGTTACAGGAAGGCCACAATCATCCCTCAACCTCTGTGCACTGACATCAGTGGAAGATCCACTGTGGATTGAGGGCACTATGAAGTCCTGAATTTATATCCCAGCTGTCGGACCATAATATAATGTAGAAACCACCCATCTTCAGAATGAGTTTGACACCTTTGTTTCAGACACTGTATAAAAATACCCATTTATGCTTGCAACAGTCTGTCTTCGTCAAGAGCTTGCAAATGAGAACCTACTAGTAGAAGTCAATTTTCTTCTCAATAAAGCTCTCAGTACAGTCAGATATTTTTATCAGGCTTAGCTTCCTTAAACAAATAGTAACTGGTGAAGCCTGTTCCAAGTAATAGACCCACACTGAGCCATCAGCTTCAAATAATTTTAGGACTCCAACATGAAACACTCTCATACTAGCTTGCAAACTCTCCTGGTACCAGGAGAGGATCCACATCCACCTTATAGCTAGAGACTGCCAGTCAGCAATGAAGGAGAATGACACTCCATTCAGATCCTACCAAATTAATCCCTGTTATCGAATACAAAGTTACAGGAAACAAACAACAACACCCATGGTAGAATAGTTTCCCAAATGACCTCATTCTCTGGTGACTTTAGCTACCTCTCTCTGGGGAAGAAGTGAAGAAGAAGAGGTGATTCTGCAGAGCTTTATGATCCCTTTATTTGGGTTCTTCTCTAGGAGTTTATTCTCCAGACCAGTAGAAATTAGGAGGAGCAAGTGGGATTAGGGAGAAACACACACACACAGCCAATTCTCCATATGATACAATGATCAGTAGTTCTACTTAGAGTGAACACATTTCCTTATTTATTCCACACCAGCTCACTATGGGATGAATGCACTACAGTCTTAGAACAGTCATCACAACACCTTACCTTGTATTTTGAGTCACTGTTTATTTTTTCTCCTGTTCGTCTGAATGTGAAAAATTACAAGATTTACAAGTGAGAGAGAAGGAATAAAACAGTACGCCGTAGCTTTTATACACCAAGATTCTTAATTAAATCAGCAACATATTTAAGCCTTGTGTTCCTTGTTTTAAATTGGATGAAGAACAGATGCAGAAACAGAGAAGTCAACAATGACTAGGGAAGAAATACCCTCATTGCAGAGTGCCACCACAAGGCCTATGTACCACTTAAGTTGCTCAGCTCATGTATACCTTCTAAATACTTTTTGTAGTAAGATGAGGCCCTGAAACATAAACCCTTATATCAGAGGCTCGGTATGAAGCCTAAGGCCTGAACTAAAGTAATGGTCAAGACTTTGCTAACATAAAGCAAAGTTAAGCTGTGAGCCAGAGGCAGGCCCTGCTCACAAAAGCTGGCAAGGAAAGGGCTGATGCTGCAAAAAGATACATACCTAAAAGGTCCTGGACACTAGATATCAGAACACTCCAATACTTGCACATTCCACACACATAACAAGGAACAGGCTGACCCATCCTAAAGACACAGGCAAAAGGGTAATATGATGGATTGAGTTGTTTTGTTCGAACCAACATGTACAAGGTGAGAGGCGGCATCTTGCTCATAGAGGGGTTGCACCTCAATATGTCAGGAGTGATGTGTAACTTGTTTGTACCTGTATATAAGAATGCATCCCTGGGGCGGTGTCTTTGTCCTGCCGAGGGGGCAGTGGAAAGTCCTGCCACTGACTGAGCTGTGTCCATTGTCAGGGGGCACATATTCGTAGTATGCCCTGTAGAGTCTGCAGGAAACTATTACTGTGCTTCGTTTGACAATAAACCTGGCCGGGTGCTTTCGTACCTTATCGGAGTCTGTGGTCATTGGGGGTTCTCTCAGGGTTTGCTGTGCCAGCGATCTGCAGAGCCGGGGCAGCACACAGAGGGAACACATGCACGCAGCCGACTGTTATCAACATTGAACAGAGCAGAGCACCACACCAGTGGCGTCTGACAACACTTTTCACTACATAACTAATTTAGCCATGCATATATGTTCTTATTAGTTTAGCAAAAACAAAAACCCATGCAAAATACATTGTGTATGTACAACATGTGATTTTCAAATGGTCATAACTTAATCAAATCAAAGCCAAATTGCTCCAGAACATTTGAAAGTTCCTCTTGTGAATGAGAGATGAGGCGGTGAAGTAATATCTTTTATTGGACCAACTTCTGTTGGTGAAAGAGACAAGCTTTTAAGCTACACAGAGCTCTTCTTTAGGTCTAGGGAAGGTCTAGTTCTATGTCATATATCACCAGTCTACCTCCAACCATTGTGACTGTAAAATTATTGGGATAAGCATTGTACCTTTATGTTATAGTAGGAAAATTATGTTTTCCTCATTGGCCACATACTCAAAAATAATCAATTTTTTTCATAGATTCATAGAGTTTAAGGCCAGAAGGCACCATTACATCATCTAGTCTGACCTTCTGTGTACCACCCAGTTAATCCCGTACTTGTATTTGACTAAAGCCTAAATATCTTTAGCTGATATGTATACCTCAAACCTTCCCCAAAATTTACCAATAATGACAAATGTTAACGCATAAGATAACATTTTCAGAAAATTATGAGCAATGGAAAATGGGTTATATTGGAAACCATTATGCAGCCTTAACTACAGTAGTCTCTGACAGAATACATATACATATATCTCAGGGGTCGGCAACCTTTCAGAAGTGGTGTGCCGAGTCTTCATTTATTCACTCTGATTTAAGGTTTCGCGTGCCAGTAATACATTTTAACGTTTTTAGAAGGTCTCTTTCTATAAGTCTATAATATATAACTAAACTAGGGTTGTATGTAAAGTAAATAAGGTTTTTAAAATGCTTAAGAAGCTTAATTTAAAATTAAATTAAAAGGCAGAACCCCCCAGAGCGGTGGCCAGGACCCGGGCAGTGTGAGTGCCGCTGAAAATCAGCTCACGTGCCGACTTCGGCACGCGTGTCATAGCTTGCCTACCCCGATATATCTCATCATTTCTATCCATTTAGTGGGAGTTTTGCCTGGGTAGGAATTGACATTCTGGCCCTTAAATATTTCTTCATTGGAATTATTGACCTAGAAGACCTATATAAGGTCATTAGCACATATTATACAACCTTAACATGCTGTATTGTCTAGCTTTCACTCTCCACTCTCATTTTTCAGTTTTAAATCAGGAAACATATTATGATCAAAGTAAAATAAAGAAAACCAGACTACACTAGGCTGAGGTCCTTTATTTTCATCTGATGCATCATTTCCTAATTATTTTAACCGTAAAGTAACCCCAGCAAAATTTCAATCCCTAGCACTCCAGATCTAATACCTTGTCCATAAAATACTCCAGATCTAATACCTTGTCCAGATCTAATACCTTGTCCTTAAGCAAAAAGGAATGTTTTTGTTCAGTTAACCACCAGAGGGAGCGTCAATAGTCCTGTGAATGAAAAGAAAAATGTTGAAAGTGACAAAGAAAAAAATATCATAAAAGCTGTGGGACTTATTCTGCCAACTCTTTCCTATATCAGTAGCCTTTACTTGCACAGATATTCCCACTGATTTCAGTAGTGAGATTTGTATACCTGAAGACTATTCATATGAGTAAGAGTTTTCCAGATTAGAGTCTAAAGGAGAGCTTCTGAGTTTAAACAATTTCTATTCATTACTTCAAAGAAAGGGCCAGATTTTTATATCTTTATGTATATATGTATATAAAAGGAATTAATTATTGTCATTATTATTTTCTGTATCAAAGATATTCCTTAAAAAAAGTTAAGTGGATTTGCTAATTTGTATATGTAACCAATATGTAGATGTGGAAAAATAAGCAGCAGTAAAATCTTTATTACTTATTTAATTTCCCCTTCCAACCTGCACCCTCCTCCAACTTTAAAACTTTGAATGAGGTAGTAAATCAGGCCCTTATTTTGAAGTAATGAAAATATTTTTTTTAAACTCAGTAGCCCTACATATATATATAACCAGAGTAAAGTAATATATTTATCTAAGGCATTTGGAATTTTTTTTGGATGATCAAACTATTAAATAAAGACAGATAACAAGTTTATTAAATGACAGTCTGTGTTACTCTGAAAATTGGAGTGAATCTATATTTCTTGGAAAATATAAAATAGCTCACCTTTATGGTCAAAGACATCAAATTTGAAAACTCAAAAAGTACAAGGGTAACTGGAGATGTTAAAGGAGCATAGTGTCAGGAAGTGTATAAAATAACCTTAAATTTACATGGCATGATAAAATGTTATATGGTAAATGAGCACACAATTATGTCTTTCAGGTATATCGCTGTGTTGGGTGAGTGTGGAGCTGCACCATCCCGGGGGAGCTCACAGAAGGGTTCTGCCCATATGAACGCCTTAGGATGCAAGAAGAACTCACCTGCTAGTACATCCCCTACAGGAGGTGAAGTTTGTTCCCCTGCATGCATAGCTCACTCTCCTAGTCAGTGTGTAGTGAGTGTAAGGTCATGGCCACACCT
Organism: Terrapene triunguis; assembly: GCF_002925995.2. NCBI lineage: Eukaryota > Metazoa > Chordata > Testudines > Emydidae > Terrapene > Terrapene triunguis. Next base: position 15,162,825 of record NW_020664409.1, read on the forward strand.
ATTCCGCATGAGAGGGAACAGTCTCTGGAGTTGGAGACTTTTATTGTGTCTTTGCTGCACAGGGACACAAATGGTTGGTGCTTCTTAAAGGTCCTCCTCCTTCTCTCTATTGTGCATCAATGGAACAGCAGGGAACAATCTGACCCTAAATATCTCATCCTTGCTTTAAATGCAAATCTCAGTTCAACATTAACTATAGAGCCACAATTGGTGCCTCCATAATTAACTAAGGGCAAATATTTTCTAAACTTTTTAATAAAACTTTAATCTCCTACTTACCTTTACCACTGTGAGACTCAGGGCTTTCAAAATCAAACAATCCACCTGATAGTGTCTTCCTTGGGATATTCATGATGCTACTCCCTGAACCTAGATCTTTCTACCATTCTATACTAAGCAAGCCATCAAAAAGCAGCTTCTTCCTCTACAAGGTTGAAACAGAACTAAAAGCTAATGATCAAGTGGATAGTGAACTAATAAAACAATTTTCCTAGGCTATTTTATTTGTCTAGTATACTGTGTTAATACAAATGTGTTCCCTGTCTAAGGTTTTCATCATTAAGCTCCTTAAATTGAATTGCCAGACCTTTCAATAGTCCTCTTCTTGAAATTAAGAAAACTACTCTTTTTTTACAAAAGCTCTTTTGACAGGACTTTCAGGAAATATCACTAATGGAGATGTGTTGGCAAATGAAGATTCACTGCAGTGACTCACAGAAGGAGAATTATTATTTCATAAATCCTTGCTTATCTGCCTTTCTCTGACATCACACAGAGAATCTCCATGTCTTAATATAAAGCAGAGCACTTTTTAGTATACAGATCAAAATGAATCTTGCTTCAATTCATTCCCTGTGGAAGGTTTTAAAAAAAAACTTATGAAAAAAAACCCACCCTTGACAGTGATAAACTGAAGCTGAAAAATTCAAATCCAAATTTTGAACACCCCAGACTTTGGGAATGTTTTTGCCACTATGGAGGCATGCAGCTGAGGCCAGAGCTGAGTGGTTTGATTCACAAAGTGACAAAAATTCCTCAAAGTAATAAAAACTCAACACTGTAACCAAGCAGTGTCAACACAGATTAACGCAGGGTCAGTGAAAAAAAGAAATTGGTCCTTCTCATGGATATGAATTGTTTTTTATGCAGTACCATTCTTCTCAATTCCCATAGTTTGAATGAATGTTTACCTCTAACCCTCTCGAGACCCACAGTAAATCTTCTATATCAACATTCTTTTATGTCACATCTCCTTTGTTGTCTTTGGCAATTACTCTTTGAATGATACTGCAAGCAAAGAAAGTATAAATAAAATCTGTGAAATTCCAAGGAAGCAACAGCGCATTTGTTTGCCAAAACCCTAATTTTTTGAATTATGTGACAATCTCTGTTTCTGCAATTGTTTTATTATTCAAAAAGATCCATTTCTAAAGACCTAAAAATTTAGGGGCAAAAAGAGAGACACTAACTTTCTTTGAAGAAATTTCCTGCCACAACCTGCCACTTTCTGTAAGAATGAGGTAAAGAAAACAGTAAGACACTCCTGTTTGTTTGTGCTCCCTCTTGATGACTAGACACTATGGAAATGGGTGCTAGAAAGACACACTTACTTCACATCCTAGCCCTATCCTATATTACACAAGCATATATAGGGTGGGACTTGTAAAGGGAAGGGTATAACCGTTTCCTGAGCTTAGACTAAATGTATTGCTAAGTAAGAAAAAGGGCAAATCTTGAGAGAATCTGCATTAAAGGTGGAGAATGTAATATATTATTTACTTATTTTATTATATCCCATTTTTTTGATCCCAGAATTGAGTCCCATAGCCCAGGTTACATAGTAGATTGGTCTGCTACTCTTTTAATCTCTGCAGACTTGTTTTTAAACCAATTCTAGACTTTGTTACTAATGTACATTATTTTGATGGGCTGACTCTAGTGTTAGTATTTGACATAAGTTCACACCTCAATGCCACATTGCAGGAGAGGCAGGATGGCCTAGTGGTTAGGGCCCTAGCCTAGCGCTCAAGAAAGCTAGGTTCAAGTTCTTGTTTTGGCATGGGTTTCCTATATGATGATAAGGAAGTCACTTATCTCTTTATGCAATAACACCACTTTCCTAACTCTCTGGTAAGGCTAAATACAGTAAACATTATGAGGTGCTCAGAAACTAGAGAGCCATATAAGTAGATAGAATTGGGCACTTTTTTTTTTTCTGGACAAGTTTCAGACTGCAATGACAGCTGTGTTGCAAATTGGTTCTCTGCTCACATTTATGAGCTCTAATTTCACCCCCACCCCCCCCAAAAAATGTTTTCCTCATCCATATTTACAAAGTGGAAGTGAATAATACAAAGATGTCTGGACACCATATTTCAATTGCAGAGATCTCTGTGTAAGCTTGGAAGCTTGTCTCTCTCACCAACAGAAGTTGGTGCAATAAAAGACATTACCTCATCCAGCTTGTTCAGCATTTTGACCTTCTCAATTTCCTCTTTTTCAGTAATTCCAGAACTTATTCTGGGAATTTTTTAAATTCTAATTGAGTAAGAGAGATTCTCTCTTCCCCCACTCTCCCCAGCCACACACACACCCTTTAACACTACAGTACACAGGAAGTTGTTCATAAGATTTACAAAACAAAGGTACCTATGATCATACAGGTTGGAATCCCTTCAGATTTTTTTGAGGACTATGAATGAATGGCCAAATAGGCATAAAAAAATTCTAAACTCTGTGTACATTTGACCCTGATCCTGCAAACACTTATGCACCTGCTTAACTTTATGACCATGAGTAACCCCTTTGATTTCAACAGCACAACTCAAAGTAGTACAGTGAAGCAAGTGCATATGTGTTTGCAGGATCAGGGCCTTGGAAACCATTGCATTAGTGCACTCCCCACGTCAGGGCCACTAGCAAGTTCTCAATCTGAATAGTTTTTAGTTCTCATCTTATTTTCCTTTGAAACTCTTTAAACTTTTCTGTACAAGTATTTCTCCATTGCTAAAGAAGTTTCCTTTCAAGCAATGCACTTTTATCACTAGCATGCCAAATCTCTGGCCCAGGGGTGGGGCTGGGACAGGAGGGTGGAATTAGTCTTTGACCACAGAGAAAGATTTGTAAAGGAATAGCTTTTGTGTAGCCTGGAAGAGAAAAGGCCTCTATTAGCCATCTCATATGCCAAATCTTGGCTGACCTGTGACATCAGCTCTTAAAGATGAGAGAGCATTAGCTGTCATTAGTGTATGTTTCAGCCTACTAACACTACCTCCTACCTGAAATAAAAAATATACAACATGAAAGTACAATATTTAGAGAAGAAACAAGAGAGATCAAGGAACAACTCACTTTGGTTGTGGCTTCATAGTGCTCCTTGAGTGCCTTTCAGAAAAAAGAAAATTCTAGGGTTCACTTAGGAATACATTCTGGTGAACCTTTATGCCCAAGCAAGTCTCTCTGTGGGATCAGTTGTTCAGAAAAATCCTGAAATATCAATATGAACTAGCAATGGAACAAACGTCTCCATATTCAAACTAAACTCAAGGACCATAAGTAATGCAGAACACACTGCTGAAACAGTGGGCCAAATTCACTGCCAATGAAAGTGGGTAAAACCCCACACAAGTTAGTGGAGCAACACCCATTTACATCAGCAGTGAAGTTGGCCCTATATCTAAGAGTGATGTGAAAAATTTTGCATGTAAAAGAAATGTGTTCATTTGGACTTTTTGCCCATCTTGCAAAAAGGCAACGGGCTCAATTTTGCACCATTAAAGTCACTAGTCTTTTTTCCATCAATTTGAATAGGAGCAAAATCATTACCTTTTGACGTGAATGCTTATGGTTTTCACACCTGGTGAAAATTAAACTTGAGTCCAAGTAGATAAATTCCAATTGCCCTGACATTTTTTGCTGGCTGATTTTGTACCCATGGGATTTGCAATCTTCATACTCAAACTCAGGACATTATGATAAAGAGAGAGATGGTGTCTTGGGAAACAGTATCTTGGGGAAAACATCTATGAACCATTTTAGATCAGTTTTCCTGTTAAGTGACAAAGATCTGCAGTTGTTTATATGTTCCGTTTTTGGATACAGAAATAAAAAAAATTGTCTTTGGGATTTTATTGTTCTACTTGCTAAATTAATCAGAGGAAAGCAAATCTAACTGCCTTCTGAACAAAATAATTCTCATTCCAGTAAATCACCTGTTCCCTCACTCTGGTGATGTGCCACTTATTTCTCCTGCTAGTTCAAGGCTTAAAGTGGCTGAGCTGTGAGAAGAACACAAGTCACCCATTAAGGTCAAAGGTTCTGAACAATGCTAATTTTAGGGACTTGGTCAACAATTAGATTCAGAGAGTCAGAGCAAGTCCTGTTGCATATGCTAGTTCATTAGGGAACCACTCCTGCAAGACACTCAGCACCTTCTGTGAGGTGTGGCACACCCGCATTTCCCATTAAGATAATGTACCTAATTAGGGCCATAGACAGAGACTGTACTTTGAAAAACAGGAGTAATGTGCACAATTAGAATTAGAAGAATATGTCACAGTCGGCAGAAGAAATTTTAAGTATCAAGTCACATAAGTGATAAGGCCATCAGGCCTTTTTATTATAGCATGAAGCCTTTTTTAGTGCAGTATGAGGTCAAGAAGGCCTATCTGGGTTGTGGTTAATGTAAAATTTTAAGCTAGTTATTTCAAATATGTTCAGATAATGGGTCAAATTCTGCTCTCAGTTAGACCAGTGTTATTTTGCTGATTTCAGTGCCAAACTGGGCCCTAAAATTTTTGTTTGTAACATTTGTTCTCATCATAAACTCTACAAAACACTACAGTGGAATTAAGGGGAAACTATAACTGCGGCTACCAAATCTGTTTTGGACACTTCATTTATAAGGCCAGATAAAATTACTGTTAACAGGCTGACAAATACCCAGCTGATTAATGAATATCAGAGCTTAGGCATCTCCTGGTTTTATGCATATTTATCTCAGTGCATCCTTGAATTATTGGATAACGCAAAATTAAATGATACTGAACTGTCAAGTTCAGGTCAGAATATATAAATATACAGGGAATAAAGTGTCATTGGTTAATTCATTACTTTTATTCAATCTGTTCTCCTTCATTGTCGTTTCAAAGGCTTCCTCTACATCTAAATTGATTCCTGATGCTTTATTGATTATTTTCCTTCCATGAATGTCATCGTAGAGTGTCAAATTCAGCTCTGGTAAAACTGCACTCAAATCTATTGAACTCAGTGGGGTTTACACCCGCTAAAACCAGGGCTCAATTTAGTCATATAACTTTAAGCTAAATGCCATATCCAAAAATCCATGCACCTACTTGGGCAAAATTATTAGGACCAAACAACTATGAGCTGTTCAAACTTGTCCACAGTAAATTGACCACTAGTAAATTGGCCATTGTGTTTATTTAAAAGGTTACTATTTCTTTAAGTGGTATATGAAAGATAATCTGTTAGGTGGGCAAATAGTGGGCTCAGCACAAAAAAGAAACAGGATGAAGTCTGCAATGTAAGGGATGAAACTTCCTTTTACAAAGGCATATAATGGATCTTAAATCCCTTGAGATAACGCAATGCACTCTAAAAGTCTGTGGCCAAATTCAGCCCTGGCTTTGAGCTCCCTTGAATTGGGGTCTGGCCTCAATTCTGCTAAACTCTTAAGCATCTGATTAACTCCATCCCTGTTAAGCACACCACCTAAGCACATGCTTAACTTTAACGGGTCTCAAGCACATGCTTAAGTATTTTGCTGAATTACAGTCCCTGCCCTTTGTACCCCACTTCTTAGAGGGACAAGTGGCATTCAGCCACCCGAGATTGAGCAATAATAGGTCTGTGATGCCCTTAGATGTCCGGGGCTGCACGCGCGCTACACTGACTGGCTCAGCCAGCAGCGGCTCCAGGTACCAGCGCTCCAAACGGGGGCCTGGGGCAGCAAGCCACGGGGGGCGGCCTGCCAGTCGCCGTGAGGGCGGCAGTCAGGCAGCCTTTGGAGGCATGCCTGTGAGAAGTCCGCCAGTCCCACGGATTCGGTGGCAATTCGGCGGCAGGGACGCCGAAGCCGCGGGACCGGCGGATGTGCCGCAGGCATGACGCCGAATCCGCGGGACCAGGGACCTCCCACAGGCATGCCGCCGAAGGCATCCTGCCTGCCGTGCTTGGGGTGGCAAAAAAGCTAGAGCCGCCCCTGGGCTCAGCGTGTGTCTACCCTACGCCAACAGGTGTGGGTAACCTGTTGAACCCCATTCGTGATGGGGATCAGGGATTGCAATTATTCCCCATGAACAAGGAATTCCCAGTAAGTGCGGGTCATAAGCTCGCATTGATTAAGTCCTAGCCCTTTGTACACAACTTCTTAGAGGGACAAGTGGCGTTCAGCCACCCGAGATTGAGACTAAATGTGGATTGACACATAGGGATGACATTGACACATTTTACCTTAGCTGTCAAGTAGAGTTTAATGGCAACAGCTCCTGGTTCTGTGTCTGTACATAACTGGTACAATTTTGGACAAATCCAGTGCAAAGTAAGTGACTTAATCAGGAAAAGTTTAAAACTGAGCATAGTATTTAGTACTCTGAGTAACCCCATTGAAGCCAGTGGGATTACTTGGGGTAATAAGCACTATGCTTATTGGTGGATCTTCCCTTACATTTTCTTCACTGAGAAGGACCAAAAATATCCCAGAAATCTGAATCCACAAGTGCTCTGTAATTTGCATCACATCCAGGTTGATGACCCTATTATGTGATGCCTATAGAAAATTCAGACAATTGTTATGGTCCATTGTATCCTTTTTAACAGCAAAGGCAGATTCACAAGACTAATCTTCAAAGATTTAAAATGACAGTTTAGAAGAGAATTCTTGAGAAAAACAGATTTAAGAAATGCTTTTCTTGAGTGCCCCTATTAATCATCACTGCTGAAATTCACTTAGGCTCCAGGGCTAAAGAAGTTTATTTCAGTGGGAAATTATGCTTAGCTTTTCTCTATCACTGAGAACATTTACTGCATTATTAAAAGTCAGTAGTCTTTTATATTTTATTTAATTATGTAAAAAATAAAGAGATAACAATGATTCCAGACGCTTTGCAATACAAATCTACAATGGTTAACAATAAAATCAATCCATGTCTGAAAATTAATAATGGGCTGCTGTGACTTGAGGAAAGTAGGGTCAGTGAAAAAAAGAACCCAGGAAGTTATATATTGTTCCCTCATCCCTTTGTCCCTAACATGTAAATCATATTTACAGATAATCTTAACTAAAGGCAAACTCAATTAAATTTAGCTATATTCGTTTTGCCAGCTGTACACTCCAGACAGGCATAATCTAGCTGTTTTAGATATTATGGAGAGCAGTAACCTCAGTGTAGTTAAGCTTCCACTGTAATGGCCAATTTTAGCCTTTCACCTTTTGGACTGATACAGTATCTGAAACTCAAATGACAGACGGATACAATGACTCTCCGCCTCAACCTTGAATCTTCTGGTTTTGTAAATTTCATTATTGAGAGAAAAAGGTGGGGTTTTGGGGGGGGATGGAGATGGGGGTTGTGTGTGTTCTGGTCAGGAAATTGAAGTGTCTGGATAGTAATTGTTTAGAATACATTAGGTAAAATGACAGAAGAATACACTTCTTTGAAATGATAAGTGTTGTAGCCAGTGGAGAACACAAATTAATATTAAAGCAATCTTTTTAAAAAAATCAAAGGAATCAGCAGTAAAAGAGCTATGCACTGTATAACTATGTGGCTGAACAATCATAACCAGAAAGTGTTCAGTGAGTGAGAACTTCAATTTATTCCTTGTTTTATACTGCAAATACTCACCAGCCTCTAAATAACAATGTCATAACACCCTGAATGGAATGTTTAAAAGTGATCAAAAACAGACTCTTCATAGCAATACCACTCATTCAGTACTCTAGTTGCCATAAGAGTAGCAAAAGCTACCAACTAAATCTGATCATTGTTCTCTCCTTGAATTGACTGGTTACAAAACATTTATAAGTGATGGAGGTCATTTGTGTAAGGGTTCCTTGTTTAAAAACAAAGCAAACTCTGCATCTTTTTTACTTTAGTTTTAAAAATCAGGGACTATTTTGAACAACAATTTGACCAAAATACAGAGTCCAGTTTGGTGATTCCCAAGATCTATTTATGTCATCCTTTCTTGTGGAAAATTATTTTACAATCTTCATCCAACTCTAAAAGTTACTCAAACATTCTTCATTGTTGTTCAGTTCTGTTGTTATCCAACAGAATGACATAATCACTAACAACATATTCCATTCTTCAGTTCTTATTTTTGTAAGTAGTTATAAGTCACAGTAGTTCCACTGATGCTAATGGATAGAGCTGGTTAGAAAATAAAATATTTTTTGCAAACATTTCAAAGGAAATTTCCATTTTTCAAAAATGTCAATTGTTATATTAATAGGAATAAGATTTAGTCACATGAGAAAGGGTTGCAGTATCTGTTCCTCTGTTTAATTTCCTTCATGTAAATCAGCCAGTAAGAACATCATGGCAGGATGAAGCTTCCAAGTATTTCTCATTATTTGGCCTCATACAATAGACAGAGTGAAATAATCTCTGAAGGACAAAGGGAAAGGAACTTCTGTGAAGTCATATGGCCAAGTTCTGCCCTGACTTATATACCTTGTGTAACACTGTTGAGTTTTAATGAGGTTGTAAATTACTGAAGAATTTCCCATCATGTCAGCAAGGGGGAATAAATCAAAGTGAAGATTATTTAGGGGGTTTCTACACGGTGCGGTAATGCACTCTGCAGGGGTGTGATATCTAAAGTGCACTAACATTTTGCCCATTAATTGGTCTGTGTAGGCCCTGCTGGAGCACTTTAATGTAGTGCTGTTTGCAACAGTGCTACCATAAAGCATACGAGGGAACCTTTAGTGTGCACCAGTAGGGTCTACATAGACCATTTAATGTGTAACATTAGTGCACTTTAAAAATTGCAAGACCTTCATTCCCCCACCATGTAGACAATGCCATCTAAGAGATATTATTTAACTCTTCTTAGCAGTAAAAGATTTTCTGCAGTGAGGAAATCAATTCAACTGACCAAGAAAAATCCGACAGTTGCAGAATCCCAGAAACCACATAAGCCCTAATAGCATATTCCAGTAGTGTCCACTGTATTGAAAATAACCCACTTCAGTGAAAAGCAGAAAAGAAGCTACAAGGCTATGAGACTAGAAAAATGTGCTCATCCTATGTTAAAAACAGATTTTACACAATATCTTTTATTTAGGAACTATATGGGGTCAATTTTATTATAAGGATATATTGGAAATACTGATTATAAACATGGCATATGTGTGAGGTATAATTTTTGCAAAACAATAAACAAAAATTAAAACATTTTTCTTAAAGTCTCAGAAGCACAACTGACTTGCAGCCTGGTCGCTAGGCAACCCAGCAAGCTCAGCTAGGCCCTGTGAGCCTTCTCCAAACTCTCATGCCTCCTAACTGGGAAGGGAACCTGCAGCCTGCTACTTGAGCCTTGCAGAGGTTACACAGCCTGCAGCTGCATTTGCCCTGCTCCTGCTTCCAGTCCTTACTCCAGCCTGGCTCCCAATCCTGACTCAGGATCCAACCTTTGACTTGGCTTCTCAACGCTGACTTCAGTTTACCTTTCAGATTGATGTCCTAATCCTGATCCCAATTCTGGCCTGTCTTGGCTCCTTGACAACAATTCCAGCTTCACTCTCAGCTTGGTGCTTGACTCCTGGATCTGCGCTCACCACTACTCCAAACGTCCACTGCAAACACCAGATGCCGTCCTGCTGCACCCACTAGGTAGGATGCCCAAACTCCAGCAGGTTATACATAGATTCTAAAGACATAAGGGACCGGTGTGATCATATAATCTGACCTGTATAACCCTGTATAACACAGGCCATATAACTTCCCCAAAATAATTTCCTTGGAAATAGAGCATATCTTTTAAAGTTAAAGCAATACTGTGGAATGGAGGCGGAATTAGAAGAGAGATTTTCTTAATATTCAAGATGGAAAAAGTAGTCTTGAATGCAGTTGTGCTTTAAAAAGGAATGTGCCCTCTGAGACTTCCACAAGACTGAGCCAAGATTGAGAGGCTAGTGTCATTTACCCCTATCATTCACCTTTCAGAGCTTCAGAAGGTGCTGAAAAAAAGATAGGAATATCATTTTCCAAGGCTTGTTTTACAGTTGAAAACAGTAGAATGAAAATCAATCAAAAAGGAAATTCATGCATGTCATGTTTTGTTCAAGCAGAAAATTGTTAAACATCCACATATTACCAAATATCTACCTGTATATTTATACATTGCCTGTATTTACTCCTAAATAGCTTTGCAAGCACATGAGGCCAGAGATCTGATTTCTACTCAGAGCTCAACAGTTAAAATAACAATTTGCAGAAACCATGCCCTCTCCCCCTCTTTTTGCAATGGTGCTATCTGCTGGAAACAAAATTCTGCTTTCAGTTACATCAGCACAATACCTATTAAAGTCAATGAGAGTTGCACCTATATAACTGAGAGCAGAATTTGAACAAAGATATTATTTAAATGATTTTTTTTCTTCCCTGCATAATTTTCTCTGATTAGGAAGGATCTTTGGTTCAGCCTCAAATTGTCTTCAGTTTCTGGCCTGAAGCATTTTAATGAAAGTGGAGTAGGTCCTCCAGAGTTGTGGAAGTGAAATATCAATTTCAGCCTGTGCCCATCTTGATAATTATTTTGTCCACTCTAGCTTGTTTATCATAATTACACAGCATTAACATGCTTATCCTGTAAAAAGCAACAGAGGGTCCTGTAGCACCTTTAAGACTAACAGAAGTATTGGAGCATAAGCTTTCGTGGGTGAATGCCCACTTCATCAGACGCAAGAGATGAAGTGACTCTTGCGTCTGATGAAGTGGGCATTCACCCACGAAAGTTTTTGCTCCAATACTTCTGTTAGTCTTAAAGGTGCCACAGGCCCCGCTGTTGCTTTTTACAGATTCAGACTAACACGGCTACCCCTCTGATGCTTATCCTGATCTCTTCTATTGCTTACTGGTCCTTCTTCCCTCTCCTCTCTTCAGATAATCTATATCTTAAAGTTAATATTAACTTGGACTGTTCAAAGAACTTCTTATTTAATTCAAGTCTGTTGCAGACTCTTACATTAGCAGTCTTGGTGCATTGTGTTAACTTTTTAAAAGCTATGGTTATACACACTGCTATTTTTCTCTGCGTGGCTATGTAAGCAGGTACTATTCTCACCCCATTTCTAACATAGTTTACACAGAATGGATCTGGCCGAAGCTTTTCCCTTTTAAGGTTTGGCTTTACCTTTAACTTAAATAACAACAAAACAAACATAACCCTCAGCCTATGCTTGGTTGCTCTTAGGGTTTTTCCTGTAGTACCCAACTGTATCTGCCCCTTCTTCCTGTCAGGTCAGAGCTAATAGGTCCTGCCAGGTCTGGCTGCATAGGTGATTCAGCAAAAATAACTCCATCTCTTTGCAGAGTTCAGAACTTCATTTTAGATGCCTGTCAACACTGAAGAATCACAAAGGAGATTGGAAAAACAAGCTGATCTGTGCTGCCTTGAGGTTAGACCATCATCTGGTTCATTACAAATCTGTTAAATTTATAGCCCAGTCCTACAAACACATACTGCTGTCTACCCATTGTGAATAGAACTGACTTTCCATAGTTCTTACTACTCACAGTTGGAAGAAAGCATAATGCCTGGTAGTGAGTGAATGCAAGAACAGGTGCTTAGAATGGAAACTTCTTGGATTAGGCATCATGTTGTCCAAAATCTTTCTGCTGGTGGTATCAGACTCAGATGATGAAAATGAACATTCATTGGACCACTCTGCTTTGGATCGTTATCGAGCAGAACCCATCATCAGCATGGACGCATGTCCTCTGAAATGGTGGTTGAAGCATGAAGGGACATATGAATCTTTAGCACATCTGGCACGTAAATATCTTGCGACACCAGCTACACCAGTGCCATGTAAACGCCTGTTCTCACTTTCAGGTGACATTGTAATCAAGAAGCGAACAGCATTATCTCCTGCAAATTGTAACCAAAGTTGTTTGTCTCAGCGATTGGCTGAAGTAGGACTAAGTGGACTTGTAGGCTCTAAAGTTTTACATTGTTTTATTTTTAATGCAGTTTTTTTTACATAATTCTATATTTGTAAGTTCAACTTTCATGATGAAGAGATTGCATTACAGTACTTGTAGAAGGTGAATTGAAATTTATTCGTTTTTACAGTGCAAATATTTGTAATAAAAAATAAAAATGAAGTGATCACTGTACACTTTGTATTCTGTGTTGTAATTTAAATCAATATATTTGAAAATGTAGAAAACATCCAAAAATATTTAAATAAATGGTATTCTATTATTGTTTCAGCACAATTAATCGTGATAAAAAATTTTTATCATGATTACTTTTTTAAATTGCTTGACAGCCCTAGTTATTACTAATAATAATATACCAAAAAATATATTAAATGTAATAATTGGTTTTACTATACATCCCTAAATGGCTGGGAACCTAGGGCCTCAACCCAAGCCCACCGAAATCAATGGGAGTCCATCTAATTACTTCATTGGGCTTTGGATCATAGTTACCTGAGAAACAGTCTCTCTCCCTGTACAATATTGCTGCAATTGAGGTCCACAGAGGGCTCAAGCTGGGTGCCTTCATTTTAAAATGAAGAGAGCTACTGGCAGTGTGTTCTCCATGAATTCTCAACTTTGGAATTCTTTGCCTTACTTTTCATCCACTGAATTTGATAGCCTTCTTAGCCCATTGTAACTTGATTTTTTTTTTCCCCTGGGAATTTGGGACTGGGCATGCTGCACTCAGAGTGGTTTTATTGTGCCTGCTACAGAAGGGCTTTTATTACTATGTCTACTGGTGGGTATTGATTTCTTAAAGTGAGATGACCAGGCTGTTTATATGATATTTTGAACAATCATCTCTGTTTCTTTGTTTACCACTGCTAGGACTCAAATGCATTGGGCATATCCTCTCGCTTTTTAAGTTCCTTTTGAAAACCATGCTTTCTCACTTCGGCCATGCTGCCTAAAGTGAATTTTGTTGATTAGTACTGAAAATTTCTCTTGTTCCCCTTCCCTGACCGCTGTCTACTTGTTTGTTTGTCCTTCCTCAACTGTGAACTCCTACGGATAGGAACCATCTCTTCTGGAATCTCTGAAAAGAGCTTGACATGTTGTAGATGCTACCACAACTAAATAAGAACACTGTGAACATTAAACTATAATGTAATATAGGTTGGGTGTTTATTGATTTATATATTGGAATTATCAATAATTAATACATTCGATTCTTTATACTCTTAGTTTAGGCATGTGATTGAGTTATAAAGTATTCCATTCTGGGTCAGGGCAAGAAGGGGTTAATGGCCCGCTCATGGGACAGTTCTTCAGCCTCTTATTTACACTTATGTAGTTCTTTTGTGGGTAGTCCCATTCAGTTCAATGGGTGCTACTTCATGTTAGCAACAGTTGCACACCTGAGGAATATGGAATCAGTACTGGAGTTCAGTTTATTATTTTTGTGTATTTTTGAAGTAGAAAAAGGAGTCCAGAGGAAAGGTTTTGTCAGGGTAAGGTGCTCTATAGATTGATGCTATCAGCTTTATTCACAACATAGGGGAAAACGATTGTTTGACAATGACAAAAGACCCACATCAGAAATGACCCATATGTTTAAACTTTGATCCAGAGATAATAGCAATGGAGAATAAATGACAACTTAATAAGAATTTGTTTCCTTTGAGAACCAAATTTTCAATAAATCTCTAAACACTTACTAGGCAACATGCATCTACTGGGCATTTTCTGCATTCTAATCCTCACACAGTCAGTACAAAACCCAACTTGTGCATGTCCCACAGGCATTACAGGTACATTTTCTTTCAGGGGCAAATTGATAATTTGGCCTTTAGAATTTCACAAACTAAACTTCATGTCTCTTGGTACATAGGAATCAACAAAACAATCAGATATGAAGGGTATCTTATCCTAGAGCTTTCATTCTTCTCCCTAACTTGTTACTTATGACATTTCTAGGCCTGGCAAGAAGTCCCATAGGGTGACCAAAATTCTGACTTCACAATATTTCCCTATGCAGATACCCTCATCACTGTAAAATTTGCCAGTGTAAGGGACTGGACCTGTATGTGGAAGTTGAATGCTTTAACTTCTTTGGCAGCTTTGTTAGTCACCTATCTATACTCTCCGTTGTTTTAAGCTGCACAGTCCTGGTTTTGTCTGGTATTATTGTGGATGCATGGAGGATGCCATTTTGCAGACTGTGCTGATCTGCCGGCACTGGTATGACCTCATGTCCTTGGTACTCTGCAATATGATGCAGTGTGAGATCACACCAGTGGGGGTGTGGTCACACAGGCAAGGGTGGGCTCATGCCATTCTGGAAGCCCTGTATTTTGGGGGTGCATCAGTGGCCTACCTACTTTAAGGAAACATGAAAAAAACACTGTAAGAAATGTAAGTTTCTTCACTCAGAAAAGTTATCATCTTGACCAAGTATCCTTGTATACATTCAACACATGCACAGTCATTTTTCATGGACTTTTGCACTTATAACTCAGCTGAGAAGATACCATATATCTTAAATGACCTGAGCAGAGGCATAAGTACTGAATTTCTTCTTTACTTAGTGCCACTGAGATTAAAATGAAATGAAGAACGGAAAGCTTCCTTGACGTGAAATGAAAATCTATGTGGAAATTGAAGTTAGTAAGTGTGACTACTATTTACAAAGTCATCCTGAGACACCTCTGTAATCCACTCTGAATTAAACTAGTATTAGATAAATCCCTATCCCCTCCTTCCAACATGCACTAGTTTCAATAGAATATATTGACATTCACTGACAGCTCAAGTACCCTTCCAAACCATTTATAGGTGCCCAGCCAGATAATTCAGGTTGGGCTTTTCAAAAGCATTCAATTTTGGCTTAACTACTCCCATTGAATGTTAAAACTCTCACTGACTTCAGTGGGCGCAAAGTTAGGACAATTCTGTGTGATTTTGAAAATCCCATACTCAGTCACTCTGGGTCTCAGTTTCCTTATCTGTAAAATTGGGGATACCTACATAACAAGATGTTATGAGGCTTATTTCATTGATATTTGTAAATGCTTGGTATACTTGGACAGAAGGTGATATAGGATTATAGGGTATGTCTACACAGCAAGGAAGAATCTGTGGCTGGCCCGTGCCAATTCAGGGTGGCAGGACTGTTTCTTTGCTGTGTAGACTTCTGGGCTCAGGCTGGAGCCAGGCGCTAGGATCCTGTGAGGTGGGAGGGTCCCAGAATTCAGGCTCCAGCCCAAGCCCAGAAGTCTACACAGCAATGAAACAGCCCTGCAAGCCTGAGTCAGCCCCCTTGCCCTCTAGGAAACAAACTTTAATCAACACAAAGAGATGTCGATGTTTAAAATATGATAGCACAGACTGCATGGTGAAGATTCACAGGAATAAGGATGCACTCAAATATTCCTAAGTGATTATGAAGAAAATAGTATGCAGAATCACAAACATAAGCATGTTCTGTCCATCTTGGAGAAAACACAGAACCATGCATTAGAATATTACAATTAGAGCTGGATGAAATATCTCTTAAAATAATTAAAATTTGAAATCCTTTTTCATCCCACTAGTTTTTGAAACAGAACATGCAACAGGGGGTGCTGGTCCTTTAAGGACAGGTGAAGACCCAACACTTCTGTTACTATCTTGTCCTGCTAAGGAAAGGCATTCTAAGGATACTAGTTCCCAGAGGAAGGATAGAAACTGTAGGATGGAAACAGTGCATGCTGGGGAAGGGAGCAGGAATGTAAAAAAGATTCATTTGCCATAGTGTAGAGATAGACTTGGTGATAAGAGGAGGAGAAGGAGCTGCTGAAGCAGCTGCTGCTTTCTTGTGAAGCTTTCCAGTGATCAGGCCAGGCCAGCAGAGAGGTTCCTAGTGAAGACAAGGAACAATCCCAGCAGATGTGGTGAAGTAGCCAGGGAGATGGCCTGAGAGATAGGCAGGCAAACATGGGAAGTGGCACTGGGGAAGAAAGGGAAGCGGGAACAATGGAGTTTGGAGTGATTAGCTGCTTCACAGTGACTAGCTGTTTAGGAAGACAACTAGAATATTCACCAGAGGTACTGTGTGATTGACAAAAGATGTTACTGCTGATAAAGGGAGAGCCACAAGTAAGCAACATCAAACTGCAGTTCCTTTCCTTCCTTGCCTGGATATTAGCTGCATTCTCATCTACTCAAGGAAGTTCTATAAAGTCTTCTTAACAAAAATAGTAGTCTCTTTGGCAGGAGTACAATCATATATGCTATGCATTTTTTATTAAACACTAATAGAAAGAAAGATAAAGTAACATTTTCTAAAAATCTAGGGGGAATATTTAACAAAACTTTGATAACCATTTCACATACCAGAAAGGGTCACAAAAACAATTTTAATTCAATGTATTTCTCAGCCACCAGTTTGATATGCATTTGGTTTTTGTGTGCACTGAAGGAGGACTGTTAGATTTGGATTTTCTGTGGTTTATTTACTTTCTGGTGAATTCTATTTTTCAATGCAATGTGCCTGGAACAGGTGTCCACGACATAATTCTTTGAAATTACAACAGGACTAGTTGGCCAAGTGTAGGCCACAAAGCCGGGTGACCAACAGCAGGCCTCCAGATTAGATGACTTCAGTTCTAAAGAAGATACTGTCTGAAGCAGTCTGTGGCATTCAGGAAAGAATAATGGAGGTGTCAGACTGTTCCTCCTCCAGCTGAATTTTCTTTGTGACTTTGAAATCTAACTATCTAACTTTATCTGTGTGGGATTCTTTCAGCATTCTGCAGTTAGATGCCTTGGCTCATCTGAAACATTCACCTAAAGCTGGCAAAAGCATTCATCTGTGAATACTGAACAGTATCCACTTACTGGGAAAATGTTCCCGTTGTATTTTAGCTCTGAATCTTCTACTTCACAGTTTCAAATGATGAAAGAATAATTGGAGCAGGGTGACTGGACCTTGGGTCTCCCACTTTGGTGCCCTATCCGCTAGAGTGTAGAGTCATTCTCTCTTGCTCTCTCTCTAACCCAATGATATGGGAGAAGCCAGATCCAATCCCCCTGCTCCAATCACTCTTTCATTATATATCCACAGTTGAACAGCTTCAACAGGAGAGAGTGAGAGAGCCTGTGACGGGATGTACCTGCCCCGCACCAGCCCCAAAAGGGTAAACTGTGCTTTGCAGGCTAAGGAAGCCCTGCCCCTCCAACTCTGCAGGGTATGCTCAGCCTGGAGGCAGAGCATAAAAGGAAGCAGCCTAACTCAGTCTGGGTAGGCTGCTGAAGGGGGTGGACACAGACTGCAGGCTCTCTCCAGGGATCTGCTACAGGCTCCTAGTACAGAGCCATGGCACGCAGAATTCCAGATGGACTCCAGGCTGCCTGATGAGCCTGGAGAAGAGACCACACCGGCAGGAGCTACGCCACCCGAGGACCCCAGAGACCAGGGAGAAAGTGTAGGAGCAGCCCAGGGAACTTAGACTCTTCTCCAGTGAGTGAGCCGGGGAACCAGTCAGCGTGTTTCACGAAGATCCCTGCTGACTCGGTGGTGAGCATCACCGCCAGGGCCCTGGGCTGGGACTCAGAGGAGCAGGGAGGGCCCGAGTCTCCCTACCCTGAGCGCCACACCCCTCTAAGTAGAGCCTCATTTCCCCAATGGATCAATAAGCTGCACAATCCCACAGAGGTGGGCTACTCTCTTGACTCCGGCCATTAGGCTTTGCTACCCTAGGAGGAAGGGCCGCTTTATTGACTCCAGCCATTAGGCCACGCTGCCCTAGGAAGAAGGGCTGCTTTATTGACTCCAGCTATTAGGTCATACTACCACATTTGATAGTCAGGGTCACGAACGAGGGACTTAACCGGCTGCTATACAGTTATTTTCTCCTTCTCCACACCATACGTGACCTGGCACCTGTGACAGGGTGTACCTACCCCGTGACAAAGCCCCACACCGCAATATTCCATAGCTCAGTAGTTAGAGCATTTTCCTAAGTGGTGGGAGACCCCTGTTCAACCCCTAACTCTTTTTGAGCATCGAGGCCTCAGGACCTGCTCTGATACCAAGCAACAAGTCCCACAGAAAACCAGTAAGATGCAATTTAACCAAGTACACAGAAACTCTTGTTTCTGAGACAGCAGTGGCTTGTTTTGTCTTTGATGTTCTCTGTGGTGTCTTACATTTTCATAGAAAATGTGAAGTAATAACCTTTATAATGTCCAAGTAGCACTCTTGGTGAGCTGCAGCACTACATTGAGTTGAGAAATATCAAGTACTTAAGGTATGCAGAGACAAAAGCAGTGGCAACATTGTCTTCTGTAAATTTTCAAGAAAGGAAATTGCTATTGTAGATGAGTTGGCTTTGTGGATAAGAGCAAAGGCCAAGCAGTGACAAGTGCAAAGAATTTATGAAGCTCACAGATTACAAGTTTTCTGTTCATGATTGTAGTAATCTGTTCTCTTATTGTCCTTTATTCAGTCTCACTTGTATCTTTGCAGACCTTTAGCATTTTGATTTCTTGTTACAAAGATTTCAATCTTTGAGATGTTAATTAAAAAAAATCCTCAGTCTAGACACAATAGTCAGTGGAACAATGGGAGTTAATTCAAATTTAATATATTTAGAAAATTAATACTTTCACACCAGCAGGAACAAAGAAATTCCTATCAGAATTTCAAATGAAAAATTACAATAAGAGACATTTTGCTCTGCATCTTCAGTTTTCAGAATTATAAGGAAAGTGGCGGGGGGGGGGACACAAGTTAAGAGATAGTTCTTTAAATGAAATACAATCATGACCTGTTGTGTATTCAGATGGAAACCATTCCTCAAAGTGCAATGATCATTTAATGCCTCTCTCCTCCTGATAATGGAAAAAATTAGTAACCCTTTTGGTGTTGGTCTTGTGATCATATGTAATGTGTGTGAATGTTACTTCTTTCCCTCTCCTTAGGAAACAAAGTAATCTGGAAGTCCTGACTTTAAATGAGTTCTGTACCTGCCTTATTAGAAAGGAAGCATGGTCTACTGAACTGAGCACAGGATGATGAGCCTGTAACTCCTCTGTTTTGTTCCGGGGACTTTGGCACGTCACTTGAACTCTTTGTGCCAAATCCTGCTCTCCTTATTCCTACAAGTAGTCGCAATGAAATCATGGGGATTGTTTACATGAGTAAGGAAAATAAGACTTAACCTCTCTCTCATTTCCCCCACTGTTAAATGAGGATAATGATTTTTTAACAGAGGTGGTATTAGGCTTAATTATGTAGTAACACTTAGCATCCATAACACTGTATTGTTATTTGTTCTGTGAATATTCTGCTTTTGCAGAATTAGTGTGCTTCAACCTGAGGGTTCCACATTAGGCAAAATATGGTTGAATTCTGAGGGAAGTTACAGCACTGTAGATATAGAGGTTACGAGGGTCAGGATTAGGCCCATAGTGATTACCCTGCTTATTTTTTGAGCATGTGGTAAGTGCTATCATCTTTGAGACCACATTGCTTCCTTTACTTGTTCGTTCCATCCA
Organism: Terrapene triunguis; assembly: GCF_002925995.2. Classification (NCBI taxonomy): domain Eukaryota; kingdom Metazoa; phylum Chordata; order Testudines; family Emydidae; genus Terrapene; species Terrapene triunguis. The sequence goes on from NW_020664409.1 coordinate 15,182,543, forward strand.
TCCTTCCCTATGCAGCATTTCTGTTCATCTATCCCCTTGCAGCACAGTGCAAAGCTGTTCAAAGGTTTGCCTTTGCAACTTAACTCGTTTCCAAGCAAACACACCAAACTTTTCCACAGCGTTTCATGAAGCATTGTTTAAAAGAAGTCAAGTGAATTCATATGTTCTTGAAGCACAAAGACTACAATATATTTTCAGAGTATGTTATCACAGAGAAGAATGATATGTTCTCTCATTAATGTAACCATATTGTTTGTGGTAAGAGATACAATACTAACCACTTCCTTTGGTTAAAGGTTCTGTAGAATTGAACATGAATGAAACCAACAGGGTTCTATAGAAGTTACTCCTAAGTATAGAACTTAAAAAATTCTATATCTTTTTTGAATTTTTTAAATCAATCAGCATTCAAGAGCAGAGTTACTAGGAACTGAGCTAGTTCAACTAAAGTCAAAGAGGGTTGGAGCAAGACATAAGTTTCTCTTAAATTATACAGGGTGGTTTAAAAATTCTATAGAAAGGATCACACTTCATGTGTCTTCTGTACATCAATATACCAAGCTTAACATGCATGAACCAAATACATTAATTTTCTTTGTGCACAGGGCCGGCTCTGGCTTTTTTGCCCCCCCCCCGCAAAAAAAAAAAAACCC
>NW_020664409.1:15183295-15200495 GCF_002925995.2 Terrapene triunguis
GCCCTGCCGGGCTTGCTACAGACCTGGCACCGGCTGGGGCAGACGGAGTGCGCAGCCCGCTCCCAGCAGGGCGCTCCCCTCCTGGGCGGAATGCCGCCCCATAGAATCTGCCGCCCCAAGCACGAGCTTGCTCGGCTGGTGCCTGGAGCCGGCCCTGGTTGTGCATGGTCTTAATCCTAAAGAATGGACAAATGTAATGGTAAAAAAATTGACAGCTGTCACGGGGCAAGGCTCCTCTCCCGCTTTCTTCTTCACAGAAACAGCACAGACTCCAGTGGTTGTTCCTCCACTGTATTCTTTTATTTTAAGTTCCCTCCACCATGTCCACAACAATCCCCATACAACAGTCTATTTACAGTGCCAACAGCACTTTTTGGCCCTCTCCCCGGGACCTGAGTGGCTGTCCCTTGAGCCCACCATGTTACTGAGCTCAACTAGCCCTAGTCCCGTCCTGTCCATCTCTCTCTCTCTCTCTCTCTCTCATATGATCCTGGCACATCCTTCCTGCCTCTTTATCAGCCTTGGGCTGATGGGGTAATTGGCTCCTTAGACCAGCCAGCAGGCCAGGCTGATTGTCTAATTGTCCCCATCAACTTTCTCAATGGGAACTAGTTAACATCCGAGTGGTCACACTGCAGGCTCACCTGTTTGCACCCTGCATTCTGTCGCAACAGCACAAAACTTAATAGCATGTGCAGTATTTAGGAAGTGTGTAGGGTATAAAAATCTATAAGCACTAGATAGCATATCACAAGACTTACAACTGCTAGTGACATAATGCTGTCTGTTTCTCAAAACCATCAGATATTTGTATTGGGCTGAATTTGAGATTGACTGTGATGAGTTGTATTGGTAAATGAACAGCATTTAAGTATGAAGCTAGCTGAGGGACTGGGTGTATAGTATTAGGGAACAGAAAACTTTCAGCCTCTATGCTAGCGGTTCTCACATTTTTTCATATTATCAGCCACTTCTTAAGATATAGATTATCTTCCTGAAACACACCACAACACACCAATTCTATCAGACACCAAGACTGGAGCTACAAGAGTGATTGGTTATATGGGGATAATGTTAACTCTGTATTAAGACAAGATAAAAATAAACTCTTTAATTTCTCTCTTATAAAATGGTCTCAAACATTTAGCAGACATAAAAACAACTCAACCACACTTAATGCAGTGGTGGCGATTTTTTTTTTTCCTTTTGCTATTTGATTTTCCCCTTCAACAAAAACTTTCTTTTCGTTGTTCAGTGGGTGAGTAGAACATTTGCAAGGCTTTTTTTCTGCAACATCCATTGTGCACCTCTATTTATTTGTTCCCCCGAGGTGTATAACATTATTAGAAGTGAATCTGCTGTTGTTTCTTGATAGCCCTCTGCTCTAAACTCTCCAGGTCTCTTTACAGTTTGAATCTGTTCTTTGTAATTCCTTAAGTGTTGGTGTCATTACCAGGCTTAATTCACAACAAAGAAAGGCATGATGGAACCATAAAGGGTGCAGAATTCATTGACTTACTTTTAGGTATTTGGTTGGTTAAACAGGTTTTTGAAAGTGGAAAGCCTAAGAATCTGAGACTGAGCGGTAAGTAGGAATCAGTACCACTGTGGTAGAAGCACATCAATCATGAAAGGCCATTTCTGTGGACCACAGCTTGAAAACAAAGGGGCAAGGTTATCCTTGTGCTAATATGTGGACTGGTGCAAGACTGAAAGGAGGCAGCTTATGCTTCCTAAATTTTGTGGCTGAGGGAGCTAGTTCATCCCCTGGTACAGACCCCTTGTTTCTTGTGCTCCTTGCTGCTGTAGCCCTTGCCAGAGCCTTGCTGCAACAAAGGTCTTGGAGCCATGGGGAATTTCCAGGGTGAAGGACTGCCCCAGTCTCCCAGAATGCCACCTGCACTGTGGGCTGCTGTGGAGGCAGTGTAGAGGGCCACTGTGCTGGTGATATTCGTCTAGAAAGCCTTAACCTGCCCTACAGCATACCCTGTGCTATAGGACAACTATGTATCTGACCTCATTACTCTACATCGTATTGGTTTATAATCTCCACTTTATGCTATTGTGATCAAAAGTAATTTCCATCTGATGCCTGCGTGGTATCCTGCATGAAAGGGATTTGTGGTCACAGCAAAGTTCCTCATTGTTAGGTGTCACAAAACCCACCAAGGATTTAACAGGAATGTCTCCCTCTAGCTCTGGATTAAGTCAAATGGACAAAGCTTGACCTGTCATCATCCCTCTAGTACCTGTTCTTTGAACAGACAGAGGGCTCCAGATTCCAGTGTGGTAAACCCCAAATCTTTAGTCAGCACTGAATTCACCTTCCATTTTTTTTAAAGAGGCTACAACTAATATTAATATTTTCAAGGCTTGGATTTTCTCCACAGCACAAAGCTGAATATATTAATAGTAAATTGTTTTTTATTTTCGGGGCTCAAACTGAGTCATGATAGCACTTATACCATTCTGGCACATCTTCATAGATTTTTAAGGCCAAAAGGAGCCATTATAATAACTTATCTTGACCTCTTGTTTAATACAGACCCTAGAACTCTACTCTATTTTCTGCATTGAGGCCAGTATCTTGTGGTTGAACAAGAGTGTATCTCTTAGGAAAACAAGAAGTCTCGATTTAATGACTCCAAGTGATGGAGACTCTACCACATCCCTAGGTGAACTATTCCCACTACCCCATTGTTAAAAACGTGCACCTCATTTCCAGTTTGAATTTTTCTAGCTTCAGCTTCCCGATGTTGAAGTTGTTATGCCTTTTGTTTGCTACATTAAAGAGTCCTCTAGAATTTAATTTGTGTGGACAAAACACGCAGCTGCAGCTATACCAACTCTGAGGGACTTTCTAAAGCTAAAATCTTCTGCTCAGCATTTGGCCCATGTAGCCACGTTAGAGCTGTCTGGAAAATAGAATTTTCTTTCCAAGAATAATGTCAATTTAAAAAAAAAATCATCCCAATTTGGGACAAAGTCAAAAACTTGACCTTTTTCCTGGGAAGGAAAATCTAGAAAAATTTATTTTGGGAGAACTGAAATGGAAATTGTTTGGCTGCCTGGTGGACAGTCTGCGGAGTCAGGGAGCCCAAGGAACCTGGGAGCTGACCAGGCAGGCTCCTGGCGAACTTGGGGAGATGCCCAGCTAGGGAGCCGGCTTTCTGGCTGCCCAGGAAGCCCCAGCAGCCTGCCAAGCAAGGAACTGGGCAGCATGAGGAACCTGGGAACCCACCAGGAAATGAGCTGGGAAGCCCAGGCAACTTGAAAGCCTACTAGGCAGGCAGCTGGGCTTCTCTGGTTCTCCTGAAGCCCACCATGCAGGAGCCTGGGAGCCGGGCAGTCACAAAAGCCTGGCAGACCACCACATGGCTGGCTGGTGAGTGGGCTGGCAGGAAACCAAACAGAGAGGCAGGCTGGTTGAAAGTATTGGTGGAATTTACACACTCCTGTTGGAAAATGTTTGACCAGTTCTAACATGTATAGGAAAAGGAATCCTTCCCACAAGCCACAAGGCTGCTCTGTGGCACGTACTCTAACTCAAAGGCTGAGGTAGGCTCTGTGGACCCTAACATAGCTCCCTCAATGCATGGAAAACAAGAGGATCAGTGCAATGATAGATTCCCTGTCCCTGCTCCTATCTATTCACCGTTCCCTCCTGCCCCTATGTGATATCCTTATGTTCAGCCCATCCCTTGTGCAATGGAACTACATTGTTTCTGCTGTCTGAGGAACCTATGTATCAACCTAGATGGGGAATGGATTTTAGTCTAAATCCATAGAAGGGGTCCTTATCTCACACTATGTTCCAGCAACACAAGACCTAGGGGTGCCCTTAGGACTTAGAAGGGAGTAGGTATGTTGGAAGTCTATAAAGAATCTGCACTATAAAGTCCATTTCCCACAATGGCCAGTAGGGGTATATGGCCATAAAGAATCCACCTGGAGAGAATGGAGGCCTAGGAGAGACAAAGGAGGGAGAGTAATGTTGGTTGCAAGGGGGTAGTACTGGAATGTTTTTTTAGCCAAATGAAACACTGAATATTCTCATGTTCTTAAAATTAAATTATCATACCAAATGCCTTTAGATTAATGTACTGTATACGGTTTGAAAGAACTGTAAGCACAGCTTGGAGCCTGCTGTATGCTGCTTTAAAATATAAATGTTCTAAAATATAACCTTCCACTCTGCAGAATGTCACCAGGACCATCTGCACATCTTCAGTTCCCTCTGATCTGATTACATTTATGGCAGTCCTGAAACACAGTGTTTTATAGTGACAAAGGGTTTCTTTCTCAACAAATACAATTCCTGAACAAGGAAGGAGATCTGGTTTCACATTTGATCATTCCTCTCACTCCAGCAGAATGACAGCAGTAATTTTGTCATCAGAGCATTATTCTGTGGAGCAGCATGTTAAGAGCCAATTTAAGAGCAAATAAAAGCAATTCTATATTGTTTAAAATAAGAGGGTGGGGAGGCTTCTGACTCTCCCCAGCACTTGGAGTCATGTGATGATGTGAGACTCTCAGCCTTTTTTTTTTTTTAGTAAGTTCCTAGCCCTTGTGGTTGCAGAGAGAAGTTTGAAAACATGAACACTAAAGGCTCAAAATCCAGAAGGGCATATAAAAACACCCATATTTTATTTGTAAAAATCTCATGAGTTTTATAACAGGGTAGTCTCTCGCCTTTGAAGGGTAATAAGGACTGAGGCTAGCCAACCCCTGTTCTGGGTCATAATTCTTCAATGGCCCAGGAGTTCTGGAGCAGATGAGGGCCAAGGGAATGGCAGAGGTAGATTCTGGGGAGAGGGGAAGTGGTCCCAGCATAATAGTTAGGGAAACCTGGGTTATTTTTTCTTTAAGACCCTGGGACCAGGAGCCTTGTAGGGTAAGGTGGGGCAAGATTTCCCTTTCTCTCAGCCAGCCAGGACATGGTCTGGGAAAAAGGGCTGTATGTAATCTGCCTCTTCCCTCTTCTCATAAGTGGGGGACATGGGCTGGGAGAGGTTAAGAGGTCCCGCACCTAAGGAAGAAAGGAGTGAGATGGTGAGACCCGGCCTCCAATTTGTGGCAGAAGGCTGGAAGACTCCCAGCAGAGATGCCTGGGAGGAAAGGACTTTTGTTGTGAAAGTTGTGTTTTGCCTTCTGTTTGTCTGAAAGACTTTGCTGTCAGTCCAGGTGGAACTAGATGAGGGTAATTTTAAAGGGGCCCGCTGGGAGAAGTTGGCCGGAAGTAGAGCATGGCCCCACAAAGGAAGGCTGTAGGTGTGACGTTGTGCAGTCTATATGGTTTTATAAAAACTTGATAATAAGTCAATATAATGTAACTGGGATAGTTTTAGAGAAAATACGGTAATAAGTGAATGTAACGTAACTGGGATATGCTTCATGCAAAAGGTCTCTTGTAAGGTATCATTACAAAGATTATAATCTACTGAGTATGATCATCTGAATTGTATAAATGTACCACTCTTGTATCTAAAACTAGAAATATAAAATGTAACTCTGAGGGCCTATTGTAATTATGTAAAGTGTGGGCCATTAATGATGGTTTGGAATCTTGATGACTCCCATTGTCTGCAGATGGCTGTTTACCTGTGAGTCTCCCTGTATATGTGTGTGCTGGCAAGTGAGTAATGAAGTCTTGCAGTGACATGTGATCATGTCACCTGAACTGGAATCCATCTTTAACCTGGTGCTTTTCCAGTGAGGGGGGGTGGAAACCCAGAGGGACAAAGGGTTCCCGCCTTATGCAAAAGATATATAAAGGGGTGGAACAGAAGAGAGGGGGAGAGGAGCCATCATGGAGAATCCCCTAGCTAACACCTAAGCTGGAACAAGAGCTGTACCAGGGGAAAGAATTGTGCCCAGGCCTGGAACGTGTCCAGTCTGAGAAAAAGCTTACTGAAGCATCTCTGAGGGTGAGATTATCTGTATTCAGTTTGATTAGGCATAGATTTGCGCATTTTATTTTATTTTGCTTGTGACTTACTTTGTTCTGTCTGTTACCACTTTGAACCACTTAAATCCTACTGTCTGATTTAATAAAATCACTTTTTATTTAGTAATTTACTCAGAGTATGTATTAATACCTGGGGGAGCAAACAACTGTGCATATCTCTCTATCAATGTTATAGAGAGCGAACAATTTATGAGTTTGCCCTGCATAAGCTTTATGCAGAGTAAAACGGATTTATTTGGGTTTAGACCCCATTGGGAATTGGGCATCTGAGTGCTAAAGACAAACACACTACTGTGAGCTGTTTTCAGGTAAACTTGCAGCTTTGGGACAAGTGATTCAGACCCTGGGTCTGTGTTAAAGGGGACTGGAGTGTCTAATTCAGCAAGACAGGGTGCTGGAGTCCTGAGCTGGCAGGGAAAACAGAAGCAGGAGTAGTCTTGGTACATTGGGTGGCAGCTCCCAAGGAGGTTTCTGTGATCCAACCCGTCACAGTAGGATTCCTTGACTAGAAGGAAAAGGTTTGGGGTTTGGAGGGCCAACAGAAACTGTTCATAAAGACTCAATAAATGAGACACACACACCCAGCAGGACAAAGGGAATGCTGTTTTAAGTACTCTGGACTGTTTTGGGGAGACTCAGGAGGGAACTAAGGGAGGGGCACCTGCAGGACCGCCCGTGGCCATTGAGAGGGCATGATCTGGAGGTGGCCTGTAACAATTTTCAAGACAATCTCATGATTTCAGGGGATGGGGGCTGACTCCTGATTTTTGAACACTTAGGGTTGGCAATACTGTAATGATAATAAAAATAACAATAGTAATAAAGAAGCTACTGATGCATTGGGATAGCATATGTTAGTCTTTAAGGTGCCACCAGACTCCTTGTTGTTTTTGTAGATACAGACTAACACGGCTACCCCCTGATACTTGACATATGAGCCTCTTACTTCTGGAAATCTAGCTTCAAAATCTGACCTTCTACAAGTGAGGGTGAGTTTGATGGCATGTAAGTCCCCACACACAATTTGACACACCCATCACACTCTCTAGCAAGCCCCAAGACCTGGAACTGTAATGGTATCACACAGGGGTCAGATGGTGGGCTACAATAAGTGGAGGTTTTCTCAACTCTCTGCTGGCTGGTGAAATATAGATTGTCCAGCTCTCCATGAGAAATAATTTAAGTTTTTATACCATGCCCATCATGGTGGTAAATGATTGTCCCTTTTTCTTGCATGTTTTCACTAGAACTGATATGTAACCACTGTACTTAAGTCTTAATGCCATAATATGAACATGAGCATTTCATACCTCTCAAAGCTCTTGTCTCAGGGTGTGTGTAAAATCAAGCAGAGGTCACTGCATTGGTTTCCATATGATTTGCATTTTGAAGGTTTTCCTTTCAATCACAAGGACTAGTAATTTTATTTATTTGAGATGCAGCCACCAGGAACAACTGACAGCTTACCACACGGCTTCAAGCCAGCCCCTTTCAACTGCTGGTGTGGCAATGCATATCCATTTTGTGGTACATTGGCAAAGATGAATGCTAGTTTGTAGAGTGCCTAGTTCAAGCAAATGATATTAGTCCATTACTTTCATGTCTGAATTAATTCACCATTTAAAATAAAGGATTTAAAGTTTAGAAAATTAATTTTTCCTCTGTAGCAGACATCTCCAATTACTGCTTCAGTCTTGTAATGTTACTTCAGGGCCCAGTCTTTCTCAGATTAGACTAAACTGCAATATTGTTATTGAATTCAATGGAAGCAGATGGGGCCCTATGGATCAGATTCTCAGCTGGGCCCCAGAAGCACTTGACAAAGCGGCAGGGAGGGAGCAAGGAATCATGTGCGTCTCATCCTGGCCTCCCAATGCTGGAGCCAGTTCTGTGCTGGTTCTGCCCTGACATAGTTTAGAATCGTGGTTTACAAAATGGCAGAAAAACTATCCTATGAGTCACTATACCTCACAAGCCTTTGTGAGTGCAAAGGGTTGTGGGATTGGGTTCACAAGACATTTTTTTCGGTCCTGTTGGGGTTTAAAATTTGAAAGTGAGAGTCAGATGGTGCTCTTGGAATGGGAGTAGGACTGGTTGACAACAGGCATCAGGAGCCATTCTGGCAGCCAGGTAACAAAGGGCCTCAAGAAAGCCTTTTCTCCCAATCATACTCCCTGAGCCAGGGGCTTCACACCACCCAAGAATGCCTCTGTATTGAGGAAATCCTCTACAGTCCAGGTTGGATGGGCTTAACACTTTTTCTAGTACAAATCTTGAGAGAGAAATACAGAATTTATGGGTTTCAGAGTAGCAGCCATGTTAGTCTGTATCCGCAAAAAGAACAGGAGTACTTGTGGCACCTTAGAGACTAACAAATTTATTAGAGCATAAGCTTTCGTGGGCTACAGCCCACTTCTTCGGATGCATCCTTTTTACAGAATTTATGGTGAATTCACAAATTAATTTAGAATGGAAACATGGAGTAACTTAAATGGCATAGACTATTGTAATGAATTAGTGTTTTGTGTGCTCCTTTTGTGGGTAGACTCAGGAATTGCTTAACTGTAGCAAACTATAATTGAGACTTCTTTACAGGGCCGTAGCAACAAAGAACGTGGCCCCCTCCGAACGGTGGCCCCCTCCGAACATATGTCCGGGCGGGGCCCCTTACAATGCAGAAACTGGAATGCGGTATTTATTTTGCCACTTTTAGGGGCCCCCTTCCTTGTGGGGCCCCCTCCGGTCGGAGGGTACGGAAGGCGCTCGCTACGCCTCTGCTTCTTTATCTGCCATGTGCTCCTGGAGCAGAAGGAATTTGGTTGATCAGGGCACACAAGTAAATGAGGACAGAGGCAAGGATGGATTTAAGTGTGTTAGGGTTTGATTTAGATTACTGATGAGATGTCAGATAACACAGGTTCAATCAGTTCATTAATCAAAGCTTATTAGTGATGGGGGAAGCTGCAGGACTCCAGGCACAACACCCTGTACCAGCACCCAACACCCCTCCTAGGGGGAGTCCTGTGACCATGCAGGACGGGAACAGTGAGTCCAAGTCTGTGCTTGAAGACCAGCATGTATCCAGCCCTCAAAGCTTGCACAGGAGATACCCCTGTTTGTCCCCTGTGGACTGTTTTCCACAGCCATTTCCCTCTTACGTGGTGAGGGTTTCGTTTCCTCCCTTTTCTGGGGGATGGGGAGATCGAGGCCAAGGATATGGGATTGTATGCAATAAAGTTTTAATGTTCTTCAGGGAGTCCGATCCATTCTGTTTTTCATTCACAGTTCCTCTTTTACCAAAATTTCAGAGTTTTGCTACCTTTACTTATTTCACTAAAAGTTATTTTTGTTTACTAATGTGTGGATCCTTTGTTTAGGCTGGATGAAAGTGTAATTTTTTTTTTTGTTGTTGTTCAGCTTTGGGCCCCGCCAATGGGTGCTTCAAGTCACATAACTTGGTTCAGGGCCATCTCTAGGTTTTTTGCCGCCCCAAGCCAAAAAAAAAAAAAAAAGAAAAAAGGGTGGCCGGAATGCCGCCCCTGAAATTGTGCTGCCCCAAGCACGTGCTTGGTTTGCTGGTGTCTAGAGCCGGCCCTGCTTGGTTGTGGTTGTTTGATGATGGATTCCAGTGTGAGGTGGTAGGTGACAACTAGGAGTGTGCGGTCAGAGGGAGTTTTATTCTGTATTGAAGCAGGTTCTCTTGGGGCATTTGGGTGGCCGGTTCCATGATGTATTGAGGGTTATAGATGACGACTTGTTTGCTTCCTGGGCAAATGCAAGACTGTTGCTTCCTTTTTCTTCATGTTGAGGAGTTTCCATTTCAGGTGGCTAAATTTGATCTCTTCCATTGTTATATGTATACACTGCATATGGTAAGCCAGAGACATGTAGAAAGTGCATTGTGCATGGATATAACATAACCTTATTAACTGGAGAAGAAAAAGAAAAGGGAGGATAAAATTCCCAATGGGTGTTTGACAACACCGAGAACAGAAAAGTAACCGTGCCACGACATACTGAACAGCAGTAAAATGGCCCTTTCTCAACCCAGACCCCCACCCCAAAACCCATGACCATTTTGAATCCTGGGGCTACTCACAGTTAACTGCTGGAAAGTGCCCTTGTCTCTGCACACAATCACAGTGTCCAGAAACAAGTTGTAAAAGTTCTTCCCAATGGCTCCATCAACTGTTCTCAAACACTGACTAATCGCCCCCAAACTGCAGTCTGGCTAACAGTTGTGAACCTTAACATAAAATGAAAGAACAATAACTTTCATTTAACTGGGCAGATACCCTCAGCATAACAATCGCAAACCAGAAGGTGTTATATCTGAGGCGGTGCCCTCTCGCAATTACTCATAACAAATTGTTACCAAAATGACCATCTAAAGACAATTAGCCGGAGGGGAACTAAACTGTGTACTGAAACACAAATGAGTGGGAACCTTCCCTATGGTATTTTTACAGCAGCTGCGTGGGGTGTGGCGCTTTACTTGGGACGAGGCCAAGGTCACCCTCTGCCTGCCTGCTGTTGTTATGCTATACAAACCACATGAGATCTTTTACAGGGGAGAAGGCAAAAACACCACATTTACTGAGAATACAGCACTTAGCATATGCTTTTCAATCACACACACACACCATGCACACAGTCCCGCCAGTCGATGTTTATAGTTACCAGCCCAAAGTCTGGATCAATCTAGTGGCCAGCCAGAATGGTCGCAGAGGGGAGCTGGGCTCTGTCTGTCGCGATCCGATGCTCCTGGAGTAGTGGCAAGATGAACCCAAAGTCCCATGGCAAAGCACCATGTTCTTATAAACTTTTTTCTCTGTTGAAGTCTATGGATTTTGCTGTGTCAGTTTATGACCGGTTACTCCTTAATTGGTGGTATCTTTTGATGTAAACATTCCAAAACACCTCCGAGAGGGTCATCCTGTCCCGGATTTGATTTAATCAATTGTCTTTAGGGGTGCCAGCCTCCACCTCAGACTCGTCAATCTGCCCTTCCTCAATCATGGATGCGCGTTGATGGTTCTCTGGCATCAATAAGTTTCTATAAGTGTCTTCGCTCCTCCTTTCTTGACCATCTGGTTAACAATGGCCTTCACGTCTTATCTTTTCCTGATGCTTGCATTCCTCATTTACACAAACAGTCTTTTACAGAGACCTTTGAGAATACAAACAACAGCATTTTATATTGAGCAAAAGACATTGAAAATTAAGCCTTGCTAAATCTTATAATCAAAACAATTCACATTGGGGTCCAGGCCTTCAACGTTCCTGTAATCTACTTAACATAGACACAATACAGGGTCCTGTCTCTTACTAAGCATTAAAGCAAAGAACTAAAAGGACCCAATTTGTAATGCGTATGGGAAACAGAATCCCATAGTCCCCGAGGGTCATTCCTTTCAGCTATTCAAAAAGGGTGACTGGCAGGATGAAATCAAATCATACATTAATTCTCATAGTACAATTATAAAATCCTGCTCCTACATATCCCCGTTTTGACCCTTCAAGAACAATTCTTGAGTGGGTCATATCTTATACACCTCTTATATAACGCTGTCCTCGGGAGCCAAAAAATCTTACCGCATTATAGGTGAAATCGCGTTATATCGAACTTGCTTTGATCCGCCGGAGTGCGCAGCCCCGCCCTCCCGGAGCACTGCTTTACCGCATTATATCCAAATTTGTGTTATATTGGGTCATGTTATATCGGGGTAGAGGTGTATAATTGTTTCGTAGCCACATATTGAGAGGCAATTTGAGATTGTGGTTGCAATTTAACAAACATTCTTTTTATCCAGCAACACATACATAACATTCCAATTAGGCAAATGCAGGATAATACCAATACAATTAGCAATGGATGAAGCATGATTGACAGTATGCCTTTAGAGGTGGGAGACCAGCCTATGAAAACATCATACCAGTGAAATGCAGTGAGTTCCCTTTCAGAATTAGCAATTTTAATAATATCTCCATTTGTATGTGTTATTTGGAGAACTTGCTTTCCCACATCTTTTTGAGTATTTTACAAAAACTGCATTACTTTGGCTCCTAAAAGCAGATGATCAGCTAACTCTTTCCAATCAAAACCGAGAGATATGGAGAAATTCACTAAGGGGGCAATCATAGTACTTTGGGCTTTCTCCAGCTTGGGAAAGTAATAAGTGTGATTCTTAATGTATAAGATGCTTGCATTGCATCTACACTCATCCACCGGTGGCTGTCTAATGCTGTCATCCTCCCAAAATATTATTTCCCAGGATACAACACATACACATTGTCCATTATATACCACACCGGTTGTATTCTCTAGTTCATCCCAGACATGTGCCTAGAGATGTGTCCCTACTGCGTGGTTCTGTGGTGGCAGGCAGAGAGAGGCATACCCATTTGCGAGGGTCCCACTCTGTACACTGTTGTGTGTCCAATAATCTTTTCTCTTTCCCGGCCAACTGACCCATAATGCGAGGTAACCAGAAAGATCCCATGGCCAATTTCAGTAGTGGACTGACTTTCCATAGCTCTGTCTCCACAGATTGTTGATGGGCAATTTTGACAATAATTTCTCCTAGTAACAATTCAGGCTTAACCCTGCTGAAGACATACTGTATCCATTCATGTTTATATGTATCAAACAGAGATCTTTTTCATTGTTTTAAAAGATGCTCCAGCACTTTAACATTGCCTGATGTTACCCAGAACATTTCATGTTCAAGTGATGCTGGACTAAGAATTTGCATTTCAGTGCATCCCATGGCTAAGGCAGTTTTATCTACCAATTCCAGCTGTTCTTTGTATAATAGCCAGGTGTTGTTGTTTAATCATTTCCACAGATTCCATGTCGCTTTCAGATTGCCTAAGCCTATTTGCACCAGATCCACATTAGCATCTGCCTGTTCGTGTATAAGACTCTCCTGCAGTTGTGATAAGGCACTCAATTTATTTCTAATTACCTCTAAATCTACTGTATTCATAATCCTGCTCCAAAACCAACCCCTCCTAATATGGTGTCTGCTACATCTCGCTTGGTTCGACCATAGGGGCTTCGGTGTGTCTTTATCCATGCTTTCAAAATAGGAAGGGCATAGGGCAAACATTTTGGCTCTACTCTTGACACATTCAACTGGGTCCAATCCATATTAAATTTAATTTCTACTAACAAAAGATTCAGAAGGACCCTTATGGGGTCACTTTGTGTTACAAACAACTTGGGTTTCGTCATCCTGACTGGGGTGCTCCTTTTAAAAGAAACAACTTTGGTCCAAGTCTTAGTGCACGTGTCTGTAAATCAACGGTTTGATTCTCCGTTGGGTATTGGACAATATCCTTTTATGACCATTAGTATTGTTCCTGTCTTAACAGGCTCATCCCACTGATATGGTAGTCATGGGTAGTTGGCACTCCAGGTGGTGTCCCCATAGGGACCCTCTATTTTAACCCCTATTTCCCAGTGGTTTGGTATTCCTGTGATGTTTGTAAGGTGAACCTTGAGTCCCACTTCCCCTTTCCAGACATAGATAGATATCAGTATTCCCTAGCGGCCTCAGAATTCGATTTGTATTTTTATCATACCATTCTAAGAGGATCCCTGGTTCCTAGATGGGGATACATGATTGATTAGTTAGGGGGTAATTATCCTTGGCCAGGGGAGAGATGGCAGTGGGCTTCCCCAAGATATCCTTAAATATCTGGGACATGCAGGCCCCCAAGAACGGGGACTGCCAAATCTTATACTGAGGTTTCATGGATTTGGAGGTAGTAGTGATCGAGCAGCGTCTTATGTTCTGAATCCCAGGAGTCCTTTCCTGTAAAAAGTCCAAGACTTTATTAATCATGCAAAAGGTTTAATTTGTGAAACATGTACCCATTTCAATTTTCCATCCTTCTCAATATGGTATACCAGTGGGCTGAGGCGGTCCACTATGGAATAGGGTCCTGTCCATTTTGATTCCAGGGAGTGGCCCCTTTTTCCCAATTTGAGATACATAACTTGATCCCCCGTTTCCCATAGGGCTGCTTCAGTATGCTTCTGTGCATGAATTTTTTTATTCATTTGTTCAATAGCTTGATTGAGCCTATATTGCAGAGTGGTTTTATCCTCTTGCAGCTGCTTAAGCCACTGCAAATGTTCATGCTGTGTTACATTAGGGGTTTCCCCCGATCTTGTATTAGGTGGCTAGGGTCAATCATAAGGTGCATGGAGTGTCCAAACATAATTTGGAATGGCTGGATTTTGGTTTTTAGTCTGCTGCTGCCGTGGATAGCTGCAAGGATCAGAGGCAGCTTGTCTTGCCAATCTTTTCCAGTGTGGTTTACTACCTTCCGCAGTGCCTCCTTAATGGTGCGGTTCCTGCATTCTAACTGACCCGAGGATTGGGGTCGGTATGATACATGAAACTTTTGCTCTAAAGCTTGTAACATTGATGTGAAAATTTCTCCCACGAGGCCTCTCCCCTCTCCCCCCCCCCCCCCCCTCGCAATCTATTCTTTCAGGGGTACCATATCTACACACCACCTCATTAAAAAACTTCTTAGCCACCACCTTGGTGCTGTTGGTTTTGCTAGGAAATGCCTCTACCCATCCTGAAAAAGAATCAGTTATTACCAACAGGTATTGAAATCCTTCTTTACTTCTAGGCAACTGGTCAATAAAATCAATCTGGACCCTATGCCAGGGCCCGAGCCTCCGTTGGTGCATCCTGGGTTGCCAGTGAGGAGGCCGTGCTTGATCCTGTGCACACCGAATGCAAATCCTTCCCCATGTTTTAACATCATCCTCCAGGGTTTTCCACTCTGCAGCTTGTTCCACCCGATTCACGGTTCCCTTTACTCCCTCATGCATGAGCTGCTGGGCTACATTAATCAGTTCTTGCCTCTCCTCCTTTCCTGGAGTTCAGTGATTTACAGCATCATCCATTGGCTCAGGGGCCTCAGTGGGGTGCTTTTGGCTTGGCTTCTAGTTACAATTGCTATACTGTGTTATATACCCGACTATTCTAGATGGCTTCCTCGCTCGTTCCCTTGTCATGGGCTTTTACATTTTCAGTTGCTTAGGATTCTCTGTTACCCACTGATAAATCCACTTCCATTCATCTAGATATGCAATATCTTTACCGTCCGCCACCCTCCACTCATTTCTTTTCCAGTCCTGCGTCCAGAACTGAATTCCCTTTACACAAAAGTTGCTATCAGCGTAAATATACACTGGTCGTGGGGAATGCTCATGTTGTTTCAGAACCTGATAAATGGCATGTAATTCACCATGTTGGGCTGACCCATGGTCCAGCTGGCCCTGAATAACTTATCTAAATTGATAGCTACATATTTTACACACTTTTTTCCATTTATCACCATTGCACTTCCATCAGTGAACCAAATATGCTTCTCTTGCCCTACTGTATCCAATTGCTCCAGTGGAGGTGCTTCTACTAAAGCAATTCTTTGCTCCAGAGTGATCTCTGGACAGTCGTGTCGGTTTCCTTTCTCAATTAAAGCATGTGTTAGCATGTCTGGTTTAGACACTGTTTCTGTGGTCACCCCTCTGTTAATTAAAATCAGAGTCCTTTGTGCCATTCAGGTATTAGAGACTTTCCCTCCCATCAGTTTTCCTGACAGAATGCATTTTAGTGGAGTGTGGGTGCTCTGAATAGTGATTGGAGCTATTCCTGTGAGTGGCTCAAAAGATTGCACTGCCCAGACGGCTACCAGGCATTTGCATGCACAGGGATCAAAATTTATCTCAGCTCCTTGTAACTTCCTGGATTCATACGCTACTGGAACCAGTTTTCCCTCCTCATTATTTTGTAATAGTGTAGCCGCCAAGGTCATATTGTTGGCAGCCAGACGAAGAACAAAAGGCTGTGATTCATCAGGGAAGCACAGTGCCGGAGCTGTGAGAGCTTTTTGCTTTAAGAGCCTTAAAGCAGCGTCCTGCTCCTATCCCCATTCCCATTTGGCCTTTTTCTTTAATAATCGCCACAAGGGGTGTGTGATTTCAGCATACTTGTAAATGTGTGATCTAAGAACATTGAAACCTCCCAGCAGTACTCTCAGGAAGTGAGTGTCAGTAGGAGCCGGCATTTTTACTAGGGCTCTCACTTTGCGCTGGTCTATTTGCCTTCCTTCTTGTCTGATAATTATACCCAAATATGTAACTTGGGGCTGCACCAATTGAGCCATATCCAAGGCTACCTTAAATCCTGTTTCTTGAATTAATGCTAACACTTTCTTAGTTATCATCTGTGGCTGTGCCTCAGTTTCCCCAAAGACCAAAATATCATCCACATATGAAAACACAAATGATCTATCTTGTGGGCTTAATCTGTCCAGCATATCTACCACGTGCCTGTGTGCGATTGCTGGACTATTGTCGTACCCTTGGGGCAATCGACAAAAAGTCCATTGCTGTTCTTTCATAGTGAAGGCAAACCGATCCTGTGAGTTCAGGTGTAGGGGAATAGCAAAGAAACAATTGGCTAAATCAATTACTGAAAAATATTTCGATGTGGCTTGGACCTTTTGTATGATCTGTGTCATGTCTGCCACAACAGGAGCCAGGGGTATTGTACCTTTGTTAATCCTTCTATAGTCAATTGTTAGGCGCCAGGACTGGCCGTCTGCTTTTAGTACTAGCCATACGTGGGAGTTGAAGTGAATTTGTTTTTCGGATTGCTCCTGTTGTTCCAGTTCCTGAATAGTTTGTACCAATTGGGCCTCTGCCTCCTTTGGGTAAGAATATTGTTTCTGGGGATGCACTAATTCCCCAACAATTTTTACACAGGCATTAATTTTACGACAGTCTGTTTTCTTTTGAGTCCAGACCAAGGGGAATTTCTGGTGCCATTCTTCAATTTGCTGGGCCAATAATGCTGCAACTGGTCTCCCTCCCCCTTTTGCTAGTAATATCTTTTGGTCAATTTTGAGAATACAAACAACAGCATTTTATATTGAGCAAAAGACATTGTAAATTAAGCCTTCCTAAATCTTATAATCAAAACAATTCACATTGGGTCTTAGGCCTTCAACGTTCCTCTAATCTACTTAACATAGACACAATACAGGGTCCTGTCTCTTACTAAATAAACCTTAAAACAAAGAACTATATGGGCCCAATTTGTAATGAGTATGGGAAACAGAATCTCAGAGTCCCAGAAGGTCATTCCTTTCTGCTATTCAAAAAGGGTGACTGGCAGGATGAAATCAAATCATACATTA
>NW_020664409.1:15200895-15224847 GCF_002925995.2 Terrapene triunguis
ATCATACATTAATTCTCATAGTACAATTATAAAATCCTGCTCCTACATATCCCCGTTTTGACCCTTCAAGAACAATTCTTGAGTGGGTCATATCTTATACACCTCTTATATAACGCTGTCCTCGGGAGCCAAAAAATCTTACCGCATTATAGGTGAAATCGCGTTATATCGAACTTGCTTTGATCCGCCGGAGTGCGCAGCCCCGCCCTCCCGGAGCACTGCTTTACCGCATTATATCCAAATTTGTGTTATATTGGGTCATGTTATATCGGGGTAGAGGTGTATAATTGTTTCGTAGCCACATATTGAGAGGCAATTTGAGATTGTGGTTGCAATTTAACAAACATTCTTTTTATCCAGCAACACATACATAACATTCCAATTAGGCAAATGCAGGATAATACCAATACAATTAGCAATGGATGAAGCATGATTGACAGTATGCCTTTAGAGGTGGGAGACCAGCCTATGAAAACATCATACCAGTGAAATGCAGTGAGTTCCCTTTCAGAATTAGCAATTTTAATAATATCTCCATTTGTATGTGTTATTTGGAGAACTTGCTTTCCCACATCTTTTTGAGTATTTTACAAAAACTGCATTACTTTGGCTCCTAAAAGCAGATGATCAGCTAACTCTTTCCAATCAAAACCGAGAGATATGGAGAAATTCACTAAGGGGGCAATCATAGTACTTTGGGCTTTCTCCAGCTTGGGAAAGTAATAAGTGTGATTCTTAATGTATAAGATGCTTGCATTGCATCTACACTCATCCACCGGTGGCTGTCTAATGCTGTCATCCTCCCAAAATATTATTTCCCAGGATACAACACATACACATTGTCCATTATATACCACACCGGTTGTATTCTCTAGTTCATCCCAGACACGTGCCTAGAGATGTGTCCCTACTGCATGGTTCTGTGGTGGCAGGCAGGGAGAGGCATACCCATTTGCGAGGGTCCCACTCTGTACACTGTTGTGTGTCCAATAATCTTTTCTCTTTCCCGGCCAACTGACCCATAATGCAAGGTAACCAGAAAGATCCCATGGCCAATTTCAGTAGTGGACTGACTTTCCATAGCTCTGTCTCCACAGATTGTTGATGGGCAATTTTGACAATAATTTCTCCTAGTAACAATTCAGGCTTAACCCTGCTGAAGACATACTGTATCCATTCATGTTTATATGTATCAAACAGAGATCTTTTTCATTGTTTTAAAAGATGCTCCAGCACTTTAACATTGCCTGATGTTACCCAGAACATTTCATGTTCAAGTGATGCTGGACTAAGAATTTGCATTTCAGTGCATCCCATGGCTAAGGCAGTTTTATCTACCAATTCCAGCTGTTCTTTGTATAATAGCCAGGTGTTGTTGTTTAATCATTTCCACAGATTCCATGTCGCTTTCAGATTGCCTAAGCCTATTTGCACCAGATCCACATTAGCATCTGCCTGTTCGTGTATAAGACTCTCCTGCAGTTGTGATAAGGCACTCAATTTATTTCTAATTACCTCTAAATCTACTGTATTCATAATCCTGCTCCAAAACCAACCCCTCCTAATATGGCGTCTGCTACATCTCGCTTGGTTCGACCATAGGGGCTTCGGTGTGTCTTTATCCATGCTTTCAAAATAGGAAGGGCATAGGGCAAACATTTTGGCTCTACTCTTGACACATTCAACTGGGTCCAATCCATATTAAATTTAATTTCTACTAACAAAAGATTCAGAAGGACCCTTATGGGGTCACTTTGTGTTACAAACAACTTGGGTTACTTCATCCTGACTGGGGTGCTCCTTTTAAAAGCAACAACTTTGGTCCAAGTCTTAGTGCACGTGTCTGTAAATCAACGGTTTGATTCTCCGTTGGGTATTGGACAATATCCTATTATGACCATTAGTATTGTTCCTGTCTTAACAGGCTCATCCCACTGATATGGTAGTCATGGGTAGTTGGCATTCCAGGTGGTGTCCCCATAGGGACCCTCTATTTTAACCCCTATTTCCCAGTGGTTTGGTATTCCTGTGATGTTTGTAAGGTGAACCTTGAGTCCCGCTTCCCCTTTCCAGACATAGATAGATATCAGTATTCCCTAGCGGCCTCAGAATTCGATTTGTATTTTTATCATACCATTCTAAGAGGATCCCTGGTTCCTAGATGGGGATACATGATTGATTAGTTAGGGGGTAATTATCCTTGGCCAGGGGAGAGATGGCAGTGGGCTTCCCCAAGATATCCTTAAATATCTGGGACATGCAGGCCCCCAAGAACGGGGACTGCCAAATCTTATACTGAGGTTTCATGGATTTGGAAGTAGTAGTGGTCGAGCAGCGTCTTATGTTCTGAATCCCAGGAGTCCTTTCCTGTAAAAAGTCCAAGACATTATTAATCATGCAAAAGGTTTAATTTGTGAAACATGTACCCATTTCAATTTTCCATTCTTCTCAATATGGTATACCAGTGGGCTGAGGCGGTCCACTATGGAATAGGGTCCTGTCCATTTTGATTCCAGGGAGCGGCCCCTTTTTCCCAATTTGGGGTACATAACTTGATCCCCCATTTCCCATAGGGTTGCTTCAGTATGCTTCTGTGCATGAATTTTTTTATTCATTTGTTCAATAGCTTGATTGACCCTATATTACAGAGTGGTTTTATCTTCTTGCAGCTGCTTAAGCCACTGCAAATGTTCATGCTGTGTTACATTAGGGGTTTCCCCCGATCTTGTATTAGGTGGCTAGGGTCAATCATAAGGTGCATGGAGTGTCCAAACATAATTTGGAATGGCTGGATTTTGGTTTTTAGTCTGCTGCTGCCGTGGATAGCTGCAAGGATCAGAGGCAGCTTGTCTTGCCAATCTTTTCCAGTGTGGTTTACTACCTTCCGCAGTGCCTCCTTAATGGTGCGGTTCCTGCATTCTAACTGACCCGAGGATTGGGGTCGGTATGATACATGAAACTTTTGCTCTAAAGCTTGTAACATTGATGTGAAAATTTCTCCCACGAGGCCTCTCCCCTCTCCCCCCCCCCCCCCGTTATCGGAATCTATTATTTCAGGGGTACCATATCTACACACCACCTCATTAAAAAACTTCTTAGCCACCACCTTGGTGCTGTTGGTTTTGCTAGGAAATGCCTCTACCCATCCTGAAAAAGAATCAGTTATTACCAACAGGTATTGAAATCCTTCTTTACTTCTAGGCAACTGGTCAATAAAATCAATCTGGACCCTATGCCAGGGCCCGAGCCTCCGTTGGTGCATCCTGGGTTGCCAGTGAGGAGGCCGTGCTTGATCCTGTGCACACCGAATGCAAATCCTTCCCCATGTTTTAACATCATCCTCCAGGGTTTTCCACTCTGCAGCTTGTTCCACCCGATTCACGGTTCCCTTTACTCCCTCATGCATGAGCTGCTGGGCTACATTAATCAGTTCTTGCCTCTCCTCCTTTCCTGGAGTTCAGTGATTTACAGCATCATCCATTGGCTCAGGGGCCTCAGTGGGGTGCTTTTGGCTTGGCTTCTAGTTACAATTGCTATACTGTGTTATATACCCGACTATTCTAGATGGCTTCCTCGCTCGTTCCCTTGTCATGGGCTTTTACATTTTCAGTTGCTTAGGATTCTCTGTTACCCACTGATAAATCCACTTCCATTCATCTAGATATGCAATATCTTTACCGTCCGCCACCCTCCACTCATTTCTTTTCCAGTCCTGCGTCCAGAACTGAATTCCCTTTACACAAAAGTTGCTATCAGCGTAAATATACACTGGTCGTGGGGAATGCTCATATTGTTTCAGAACCTGAGAAATGGCATGTAATTCACCATGTTGGGCTGACCCATGGTCCAGCTGGCCCTGAATAACTTATCTAAATTGATAGCTACATATTTTACACACTTTTTTCCATTTATCACCATTGCACTTCCATCAGTGAACCAAATATGCTTCTCTTGCCCTACTGTATCCAATTGCTCCAGTGGAGGTGCTTCTACTAAAGCAATTCTTTGCTCCAGAGTGATCTCTGGACAGTCGTGTCGGTTTCCTTTCTCAATTAAAGCATGTGTTAGCATGTCTGGTTTAGACACTGTTTCTGTGGTCACCCCTCTGTTAATTAAAATCAGAGTCCTTTGTGCCATTCAGGTATTAGAGACTTTCCCTCCCATCAGTTTTCCTGACAGAATGCATTTTAGTGGAGTGTGGGTGCTCTGAATAGTGATTGGAGCTATTCCTGTGAGTGGCTCAAAAGATTGCACTGCCCAGACGGCTACCAGGCATTTGCATGCACAGGGATCAAAATTTATCTCAGCTCCTTGTAACTTCCTGGATTCATACGCTACTGGAACCAGTTTTCTCTCCTCATTATTTTGTAATAGTGTAGCCGCCAAGGTCATATTGTTGGCAGCCAGACGAAGAACAAAAGGCTGTGATTCATCAGGGAAGCACAGTGCCGGAGCTGTGAGAGCTTTTTGCTTTAAGAGCCTTAAAGCAGCGTCCTGCTCCTATCCCCATTCCCATTTGGCCTTTTTCTTTAATAATCGCCACAAGGGGTGTGTGATTTCAGCATACTTGTAAATGTGTGATCTAAGAAAATTGAAACCTCCCAGCAGTACTCTCAGGGAGTGAGCGTCAGTAGGAGCCGGCATTTCTACTAGGGCTCTCACTTTGCGCTGGTCTATTTGCCTTCCTTCTTGTCTGATAATTATACCCAAATATGTAACTTGGGGCTGCACCAATTGAGCCTTATCCAAGGCTACCTTAAATCCTGTTTCTTGAATTAATGCTAACACTTTCTTAGTTATCATCTGTGGCTGTGCCTCAGTTTCCCCAAAGACCAAAATATCATCCACATATGAAAACACAAATGGTCTATCTTGTGGGCTTAATCTGTCCAGCATATCTACCACGTGCCTGTGTGCGATTGCTGGACTATTGTCGTACCCTTGGGGCAATCGACAAAAAGTCCATTGCTGTTCTTTCATAGTGAAGGCAAACCGATCCTGTGAGTTCAGGTGTAGGGGAATAGCAAAGAAACAATTGGCTAAATCAATTACTGAAAAATATTTCGATGTGGCTTGGACCTTTTGTATGATCTGTGTCATGTCTGCCACAACAGGAGCCAGGGGTATTGTACCTTTGTTAATCCTTCTATAGTCAATTGTTAGGCGCCAGGACTGGCCGTCTGCTTTTAGTACTAGCCATACGTGGGAGTTGAAGTGAATTTGTTTTTCGGATTGCTCCCTGTTGTTCCAGTTCCTGAATAGTTTGTACCAACTGGGCCTCTGCCTCCTTTGGGTAAGAATATTGTTTCTGGGGATGCACTAATTCCCCAACAATTTTTACACAGGCATTAATTTTACGACAGTCTGTTTTCTTTTGAGTCCAGACCAAGGGGAATTTCTGGTGCCATTCTTCAATTTGCTGGGCCGATAATGCTGCAACTGGTCTCCCTCCCCCTTTTGCTAGTAATATCTTTTGGTCAATTTTGAGAATACAAACAACAGCATTTTATATTGAGCAAAAGACATTGTAAATTAAGCCTTCCTAAATCTTATAATCAAAACAATTCACATTGGGTCTTAGGCCTTCAACGTTCCTCTAATCTACTTAACATAGACACAATACAGGGTCCTGTCTCTTACTAAATAAACCTTAAAACAAAGAACTATATGGGCCCAATTTGTAATGAGTATGGGAAACAGAATCTCAGAGTCCCAGAAGGTCATTCCTTTCTGCTATTCAAAAAGGGTGACTGGCAGGATGAAATCAAATCATACATTAATTCTCATAGTACAATTATAAAATCCTGCTCCTACACTACAAGATGTAAGCACAAGTTCCAACCTGGCTTTCCCTGGGCTTCTGTGATTTAGCACCAATATGAACGTTCACTGGATGAGGTTCTCTGTAAAGGCTCTGAAAGCCAGTCCTATCCTAATCTTTCCTAAAGTACTTGACTTTAGACTTACAAATGTTATAAAGTGCACAGCATGCCACAATAATGTGGACCGTGCTGGCCACATTGGCATCCAACCAATGATGTCACCAATGAACCTTCAGCTGTCCAAAGGCACACTCCACTACCATCCTGCAGCTCCTTAGTTAGAAGTTGAATTCCTGATTTGCCGGGTTGTGGATGTCAGAGTAGGGTTTAATTAGCCAGAGTAGGAACAGGTATGTGGGGTCCCCCAGAATAACCATAGGCACAGATACATAAAACCTGTCATACAAAAACATGTCATTTCTGGGGAATAGATTCTATTCTTCTCCTGTCAATAGTCCTGATCACCTCAGTCCCCTGACATTGTGAACCTTTTCTGATGTGTCCGACATTCGTGTTCATGAGCCTTCCTTTGTGATCCACTAAGCCTTGAAGAATGAGTGAGTAGTAACCTTTTCAAGGATGTACTCACTCCTTTTGGTGGGCAAAGCATGGGGATGTGACTGCCATCAATGGTTCCCGTGCAGTTCAGAAATCCCATTCTCTGGACCCTCCTATAATGCCTGGAACTTAGGCAATGGCAACCACCCAAGGGTAAATGAAAGTATTGATAGCTTCGTAAACCTGCACCACCATGTGTCCGACAGCAGACTTCCCCACTCCAAAGTGGTTTGCAACTGACCAGTAGCTGTCTAGTTTTGCCAGCTTCCAGAGGGGAGAAAACACCCACTTCTGCACTGATACTGATCTATTGCAGTGGCTCTTAATCTTTCCAGACTACTGTACCCTTTTCAGGAATCTGATTTGTCTTGCATACCGCCAAGTTTCACCTCACTTAAAAACTACTTGCTTACAAAATCAGATGTGCAAAGATAAAAGTGTCACAGCACACTAATACTGGAAAATTGCTTACTTTCTCATTGTTACCATATAGTTCTAAAATAAATCAACTGGAATATAAATAATGTACCTGGTGTATACTAAATAGAACACTATAAACAAGTAATTGTTTGTATGAAATTTTAGTTTGTACTGACTTCACTAGTGGTTTTTATGTAGCCTGTTGTAAAACTAGGCAAATATCTAGATGAGTTGATGTACCCCCTGGAAGATCTCTCCGTACCCCCAGGTTGTAACACTGGTTGAGAAACACTGGTCTACAGAACCAAGTGTTTTGCCCTGTAGTTCTGCAGCCACTGGTCATCATACCAAGCTTCCAGAACAATGTGGTCCCACTATACTGTGCTGATTCTCCTCGTCCAGAAGTGGTGGTTCACCTATGGACATACAGTCACAAAACTGGCAGTCTCCTGCATCTGAGTCATGGGGTGACAGTGGATCAGTCACTGTCCCCATCACCCATCTTCAGCTTCTGAGAAAGATCCGAGTCCATTTGCCCAAGATTCTCACCAGTCGCATACTGCATAAACACACACATTTGTCCCACAGGAAGGAGCAGAAACACATCAGTCACTTGCTCCATGTCTTTTGTCAAGTTGGGCAGCGGAGAGGGGTAAGCAGGAATTTCCATTGGCAAATATGTGGAGGCAGCATACAGTACCAACACCACACTGGAAGGCAGTTCCTAGACAGTATCTCCTGTGATGCACAGAATCCTGAGATACAGCCCCTGAAATATAAACACCAAATGTGCATACCAAAAAGTGGCAGTGTGGATGTGGATATGCAGCTTATACCAGTGTCCAGCACAGCACATGTGGACATCAGCACTGGTATGGGGTACATGTATGAGTACATACATGGGTATGTACCCAAGTATGTGCACTAGTGTGAAGGTAGCCATAGCCTTTTCAGTTCTGCTACTAAACTAAATGTGCTGGGTAGTCCTGGTCCTCCAGGTTCCAAAGTGGACCTTTGTGGTCAGGAAATTCCCTCTCCCAGTCACATTACAAGGGGAAGTGATATTGAACAAGGCAGTAACATACAAAGGTTCTAGGAAAAGCTTAGACCCCTGGAAATTCTTCCCTCAGGTAAAGAGAGGATGAAAGGGGACAGCAGGTTCCTACTTAAGTCTGAGTCACTGTTTGTATACTGGCACCTTGGAGCATTGTTTCCATATTTATTGGGGAGGTAATGGGGTTTGATTATGAGAGAGGCACACAAGAAGTCAAGCCTCTACAAACTGTGTTATGTTTCTTTATCTGATAACCAACCCACTGGGTATGGGTGGCCTCTGCTGTCTGGCCTAAAAACAAGCTAGTGACTTTTTATTGTAATCTAAACAGTAAATGTGAAAGCCTCTTTAACAAGAAGAGTTTACTTTTCTCTTAGGAAAACACTCTAGTGTAACAGGAGGTGACTAAAAGCAGGGTCTATCCACAGGTGACAGATACTGCATGGGTTATTCTTTACAATAGGTGTTCTAATGTGATATGAGTGACTATATTACACTGTTAAGAAATATCATTGAATTGACCTGTGTGTGTCTTGTACGTCTGCTCTTTGGATTTTGCCACAGTGCAGTCAGACCAGGATGACCTCATTGTATACAGTGAATTTTATCAGCTTTTGGTTTTATTTTCTGCTATAAATAATATCTAAAAAATACTATATGTATCTTTTCTGGAAAGCTGATTCTCATGTAAATCACACGCAAATTCAAAAGTAATCTGTATCCATCAACAAAGGAGTCTTGATTCACTTGCTTAAAGCTAAGCATGTGCTTGGGTCTCATCGACTTCAGTGGCACTTATGTCCACGCTTAAAGTTACAATTATTTATCTACCCAAGCAGCATGAGCAGATTGGCGGATAAGATGCTGTTTTTATGTAGTCATTCTCAGAAGCAGAACTTCACTTCAGACCTAGGGAGCCTAGGAGTATGTCTAGACTAGGGAATTTTGCACTGATGTAGTTACATCAGTATAGTTACACCAGTGCAAATCCCTACAGTAGACACTTGGCACCAGTGCAAAATGGATCTTGCACAGATGCAGCTTACCCAATAACACAGTTTACATTGGTGTAACTGAGATGAGTATCTGGATCTGTGTTTGCAGAAAGAGCCAGCAGCAAGTAAACAAGTTAAATAACCATTCTCAGAACTCTGGAAACACCAGACCACTGATGATTACATAATCAATACAGTATTACTAATGCAAAATCAAAAAAGTTTTTAAAAGTTACCTTACATTTTCACAACCTGTGCCACCATGGACTTCTCAGATGTAACACTGCACACCATAGCTACTCAGAATTTCATGGCTGCAACAACAGGCATTAAAACCACATACTCCTGCTCCAAAAGCATAAGTCTCAGCCCCTTAAACTAAAGAGAATTTCTTTTAACTGTTAGCAATATGGAGTCTATGCCACATAGAGGAGCAGTTCTAATTCCATGCAGTATAGGGCAGTGGACACACACAAATAGCATTTAATTACAATACCACAGTGCAGTTGGAAAGACTTGCAATGTTTGCCACATTTAAGAGGATAAAATTGGCAGTAATTATGGATGACTCAGTTAGTGCCACCTATATTTAAGGTTACCCAACACTTCCCATTACAACCTTAATTCTGTCATTTCCTAACTTTAGTCCTTGACTTTGCAACCTTAACATTCTTTTAATATTTTTGTAATAAGTATATTTTATGAAACTAAAGTACTTGACCACCTCACTTTTTAGAGTGATGGATTTGATCAGACATTAGGAGCAGCCAGTTTGAAACATGAGGGCCATATTCTCTCACTAGTTAACAATATACAATCATTATTATAAACAAAAACTCTTAATATTCTAAATACGGCATTATTTTTTGACACTGCTACTTGTCTCCTACAAAAGGTACTCTGTGCTACTCAGATTATCCCACACATCGATGAAATAAGATTCTGAGTGAGTTGCCATCAGTTCTACTTTGAATATAATAATCTTTCAAAGATTGTTTTTATTTCAAACTGTTTTTTTGCATTATAATGTAGTTTCTAAATTAGTTTAGCCTTGAGATTTGTACTGCTGCGTATACATGGTAAACAAAGTACTCCAATGAATTATAAGACTTCATGTGTCTGCTTTTTGGATGCAGGGTAAACAAGATTTCAATCAAAGTAAAAATTACTACAATATGCATAATACAGTTCTACCAGAGATAGGTTTAAGGTAGGAGGTTGAAATCCACATCTGAACTCTCCAAATATGTTCTGGTTCCCACTCATCAGATTGCATTACTGGGTGGCTGGTGCTTGCCTTGGGTGTATTGTGAGGAATTAGATCAGAATTTGCAATTCTTCAGCCACACAAGAATTGCAAAACAGAACCAGCCCTCCCACAGCTTATTGCTCTTCTTCATCACCAATTTTAATTTTTTCATGGAAGGGGTTTGGTGAGAAGAGGTTGAGAAAGATTAATGCAACATAACTTTCCTCTAATAGTTTCTTTTCTCCTTTTACCAACATTTATTTTCATAATGGAAAGAAGCACTTTTTACATATTTACTTTGAATATTTTTTTTTCTAATATTCTTCTGTCTCCTTTCCTCCTCTCTCTTTCATTATGATCATTTGGACCTTCTTCTGACTAACCCAAAAGCTCACATACCCTTTCATCAGCACTTTATAGTTCAAGTACTTCCAACTCACTTTTTATTATAAAATATAAATTTGGAAGTGTGAATCTGTGGAGAGTCATTTGCAAGATAGTGATTTTAGTATTTGTAACAGAAAGTAGGCTAAAATGGTTAAATATCCACAAATAAGCTCAAAGAAAACAGGAAGAAAAAAATGTTGTTGTTTTTAAACCCCACAAAACAGCAAACAAAACTTAAGTTTATTAGCAGTTAGAATGATACTTTTTATTCTTAAATCAGCTACCTTTCCATCAATTTTTCATGGTAAAAATCAGCACTAAAATATTGAATTAATCTCTTATCAGGTCACTAAATACTATCAAACCCACAAGAAACCCTTAGACAAATACAATATGATTGCCTGGGAATAAAGATAATAGTAGACAAACATGCAAAGAAATGATCATATGTATCTGATTAGTGATACATACAGTAGCCTAGATTCTCTGCTGTTCCTTTCAAGCTCAGAGACATCTGCCAGTATCATTCCTAACATTGCCCAGTTAGTTGAACCTAGAACTGAGCCTAGAAATGAATTTAATTTGCATTAACTGAATTTCTTTGAGTTTTTGTGATATGAGCAGGGGGTGTTCTTTATTCATTCTTGTTATGTTCCCAGCTCATTTCAAGAAGTGAAGTTTAATGTTATAGTTCAGATTCCTTTGCCACTTAGATGTGACAGGAATAACTAGAGTAGGTTTCACATGAATCAAAATTTAAAAGCTTGGTAGTGACAACAGGTCATGAAAGGCATCGCTTTACTATCAAGCTGAAGAGAAGTGCCCTCTTTTTTCCATGTTGAACAGAACCAGCATAGCTTTCTATAGTCTGCTAGGCAAAGCGAAAGAAATACATTCATTTCCATGCTCAATTACTTGACAGTGATTAAAACCGATGGATGGTTATCAAGCTTTGAACAGATTAATGCCACTGAACTACATCAGCTGAGTAGTATCAGGTCTTCTCCCATGAGTCTGATATGCCTACAATAGGCAAACGGTGTCCAGTTGTTACCCAGGGGCTAGATTTTTATTTTCAAGCAAGCCGTCTCCTAACAGCTGTGTCAGTTTTTTCCCTCATGCTTACTCAGCACCCCCCGCAGCCAGTTACCAGGAGTTCAGTATAAACAAAACGAGGAATAGAAGTTAAGAGGGAGATTATTATTATTCTATACATTCCTTAAGGTGTAACCCTGCCACAAAGCAACTGCTGTGGACTATTATGACAAAATGGAACTCACATTTAAGGGTATTAACTGTGACACGTTCTATCTCCATGGCCTTCACAAATCAAGCCTACAAACAGCTGTTGGGGAAAAGACTGACATGACTTCTGATCCTTTTATGCCACAGGGTCCTCTTCTTTGTTATGGTTCTGTTGTTTTCCTGCACTGGGGGACCAACTCATACAATGGATAATGAACGCAATGCCTGAAACCTCTGGCAGTTAAGCCATATTAAACATTATCTCTGTGTGTGAGTGGCAAGAATCTGAGGCCTCATGAGGTGTTCAAAACGAAAATTCAAGTTATTAATAATATCTCAGAATAAGGCAACCAGGATTGCTAGATCTGGTTTAAGGCAATTTTCTATTTGCAGTATGTCACTCACAAGTTCTTCTTCGTTTATTATTCAGAACTTGTGCAACCTAGAAGACTGTTTATAATTAGGAAATTGAATAAAATTCTACATTGTTAAATAATCATGTTAATAGTTCATGTTCCTCAGAGAAAAACCAGCGGCTTTTTCACCGCTGTGTTTTATGCTGGTACAGTTCTAGTTACATCAGTGTAAAACTGAAGTAATCGTGGATCAGACCAAATAAAACCTGATCTGTTCGAAACATTCCTTTTAATGTGACAGCAGAGGCTCTAAGGTGCTTAAAAAAATCTATGATAACTACTTTTAGTTTCTGTTTAGAACCAGATAGTTCTTATTCTTTTGTATCAATTAGAAACTCTTGCCAAAATCCCTGGATGAAAAAATTATTTCATTTCTAATCATAATCATTAAAGGCGAGCCTGAATTTTAGCACCATCTGAAAGACAAAACACCCACCAAAACTCGTAAGAGGTTATGCTGGTGGCTTAGCCAGCCAGCAAAATATAAATTAAACAGCAATTATTTTCTAAAAATCAGAAAGTGTTTTATATTGTGGGTTGGTTTTTTTCAGTAATCTGTTAACTAAAGACTTTCCAAACACAGCAGTTTAAAAATAAAGTGCACACAAACCATGAATAAAGTTGATAAAAAGGTAGTCATTTTATAAACCTTAAGGCTTATAAAGCAGAATTAGGAATTTTATTTTGCCTTTCTCTCTGCTTTGTATGTTGGCCATTGAATTTGGTTTTTACTACTAATAACCTTCAAAATCACAAACATGTACCCAGCAGTATAGCAGATTAATGCTACACAAATTAATTTCTTACTAACATCCAAGCTCTGAAATGTAGACCTCAAAATATAGTATGCCAGGTGCTTATTTCCTTTGCTGGGATAATGAGGAGGAGACATATTATATATCTCGATCTATGTTAGTTACACAAGGAGGGTGTAGCTAATTAAAAAGAGGTGGTAGAATGTGATAAATTCAAATGGAAAGTATGTCTAATGTACAGTTCTGTAATAATTAAAGGTCTCAATATCTGCTTACTGAAGCAGGAACAAATATATTCATTCTAAAGCCACTAGACTCTGACTGGAAAATGACTAGTTAACAGTTCTGAGAGCTCTATTTTTCTTTGGGCCAGCAATGGCAGATGGGTCTGGCTCGTAGGCAGAGTCAGTGGATAAGAAATAGTCTTTAAATAACTACAGGAATCCAAGCCAAGTGGTAACAGCAAGCCAGAGGTCTGTTATGAACACACAATCTCACAAAAAGAGATCCTAAGCTGAAGTTCAGTGTGCTTGAATCCTGTACAAAGCAAAGCCTCAGCCACTCCTTCTCTTGGGAATTCTCTGAACCAACTGGATGAGGGTTGCAAGGCACCTGCCAGCAGGTAATCACAAAAATGACCACGGTATATATGGCTCTTGGTTCTCAAAAGAAGTGTGAGGAGCATGCCGATCAGACCACAGCTGGTAGTCAATTTCAGCTCCCCAAAGGAGTTAAAATATTACTAATCTGAGCAGTGAATCCTTCTCTCATTAGGCCCGACAAATCTTCCATGGACTGGAAAAGTAGATCAAATTGAAAAGCAGATTGTGGGTGTATAAATGGACAACAAGAGTATTGAGTTATGATATGGCTAACAATGTTTGGAAGATTTCATGCTGTGATATTAACCAGGGTACAGTCTGGACTGAAAGCAGTGTACCCGCAATTCTCCAACCTGGGGTGCCTTTTACACTGCTTCGCTGTGACAGCAGCCAGTCCTGGTCTGCTCACACACAGCCTCCAGCAGGTAAATTACCCCCAGCTATGCTGTATGAGTGCTTTGACCAGCCACTCTTGAATTACACTGCAGAGCAACATCAGCAAATTCCAAATCCCAGGCTTCCCCCACCCCCAGAAACGTGTGTTTTGTACTGCCCAGCCCTCTCCTGGACAATACAAGCGCATATAAAATCTGCCATCTTTTTATCTCACATGGAGTTGCCCGAACACTTCAATCCAACCACACTGGTTTAGCTAAAACAATAAAACAAGTTTATTAACTATAGAAAGATAGATTTTAAGTGATTACAAGTAATGAGGTATAAAAGTCAGAATTGGTTACAAAGAAATAAAAGATAAAACACAACTAATACCTAACTTAACAAGCTAAGTGAATTCAACGCAGAAGTCTCTCTCACCACATCCATCAGCAGTCTTACTAGCTGAATTCCTTTCAGACAGGATCCCTCCCTCAGTCCAAAGCTGTTTCTTTGTTCCTCAGGTGATATGGCAGCTGTGGGTAGAGAGAAAGGAAGGAATGACCTGGGGTGTCTGTTCCCCATTTTTATACTTTTTCCTCTTCTTTGAGAATCATCTCCAGCTGGGGTTCAGGATACAAAGTCTGGGGGGATGAGAACCTCCAGCTGTTTGTTTACCAAGAATTTCTCACTCACTCCCTTTTTTCCTGCCAAAGAATGGCCACTTAACCAGGTGATGGTCTATTTGATTTCATTGACACCTGGCTGAGGTGTCAGTTTGCCTTTTGTCTCAGAAGAACTGGTTTGTGGCTGCTTCCCCAGATTTGGAATATGTCTTAGCAACATCATCATCATAGAATCTTATAACTTCACATAATGTTGCCACACATTTTACCAGGACAATAATGATAACAAATCATGAGTTTTTAATGATACTTTACAGGGCTTAATTTGTTCAAAATTTATTATTGTCTTGAAAAGGGGGTGAACATAGGGATACAGACCCTCACACATGCTTCAGCGTATAAACCAACTTCTAACTATCAAGCATTAGGATTAAACTTTCATTAAGGGCAGGTTATCCCACATCTGTCTACCATGGGGTTTCTTGCATGTTCCACAGAAGCATTTGGAGCTGGGCCACTGCTGGGGACAGGATACTGGACTAGATGGACCTCAGGTGGATGCAGTATGGCAATTCCTAAATCAAGACATAGTTTATACTGTGGAATCCTTCTCAGACTTTCCTTCCCTTTCCTCTCAGGGGAAGAGCACTGGCTGAAGTGCCAGGGGATGCAGGGAGCTCCTTAATAAGTCCTGACTCTCTCAGTCCCCTCAATACTGTTGTGGTCTTCCTCTTTGTTCTGTGCACTCACCCATCCCCCTCTTTCACTAGCTTAGTCCAGGAGGAAAGGAAGGAGCAACTGGCTGAAAAATTGAATGTTTCCTCTTTCGGTGAACACTACTAGTTGGAGGAGGGGGATGTTTCCCCTCCTTAGATAAACTTTGACTCTATGATGAGTCTCACAGGAGTAAGACATAACAAGAAATCATGGAATTAATATAATGTGTTAAATACCATTCCTCTTTCACTTGCTTTTTTTGTTCCATTATTTCTTACCTTTGTACTGTCCAGTTAGATCATACATTCTGTGAGGCAGGGACTTTATCCTCATATTGGTCTCTATATAAAACCAAATGCATTCTAGAAATATTAAATACATTAGACTAGGTTGCACCACAATTACAACATTTTTATCAACTTGATTCATGGTTTGTGTGTGCTTTATTTTAAACTGCTGTGTTTAGAAAACCTTCAAGTAACCGATTACTTAAAAAAAAATCACAATATAAAACAATTTCTGATGTTTTTTAGAAAATAATTGCTTTTCAATTTATTATCTTTTACAGCCTGTCTGGATAAACCACCAGCATAACCTCTCACCAGGTGTGCTGCGTGTTCTGTCTTTCAGATGGTGCTAAAATTCAGTCTTGCCTTTAATGATTATGATTAGAAATGAAATCATTTTTCATCCATGGATTTAAATGGATATTGGCAAAAGTTACTTATGGCATAACCGTAAAATTCTGTGATGATCATATTTGAATGACTGCAGCTGCTAGTATGTATTTAGGTAGGCACATAACTAAAGAAAGGCATGAGTGTATTTGGAGCCAAAGACCAAAACATCAGTGTGGAAATTAATTGTCCTCTCCTGAGTAACATTCTCTTTCCAGTCGGATAGCTACCTGGCCTCAAGGGCAACAATGAATGATCATCATCTTAGAGTCAATTAGTCTGTGCCACTGGAAAACATTTGAGTTTTTAGAACATTTTATACTCCAGCATGTTGATATCTGCCATTTTGTCAAAGGAAGTGGATGAAAAATTGTGCTTTGTGTGTGGTGCTGGTTCTGGAGTCTGTACATGAGGTCATGAGTTGTCAAAATGTCTATTGCTTAGAGTCTCTTACTACCTACCAACTTTCACATTTTGGTTTTTTTTTCCCTTTCCTTCTTTTTTGGGGGGGGGTGTCTTATGCTGCTCCTGGAATTACATCCTGTAACAGCAGGGGAAGCTGATTACTAAATACAACTTGAGGACCAGGTGTAAATAAGAAATGAGCAATGGAACAAAACTTCCAAATCTAAAATTGTGTGGGGAAGTTTCAGATTTGAAGCACCAAGTTCTGTTTTGTTTCCAGTTTGGATCCAAAACCACAGGGAGTAGGTGCCCACTCTCCAGTTCAGTAGGAAGGGGGAAGAAGTTCTCATTCTTCCTCTGACCGCATGCTTACAGCCTCCGTCCTATGGCCCAAGGATGAGGATTTGCCCAACTTCTCTTCCAGCAAAAGGACATCACTCTGAGTAGGAACAAGCCCCATAACTCCAAACTAAAAAGATCTTCAACTGCATAAAACTATTGGCCTAACACCTCCACCAGCAGCACCACCACTATTCACTTTTAGGAGAAAGTCAGTGGCCACGGAGATGCTTCTGTGCAGGCTGGTGCTCTGTAGCTTTTAAGGATTGGAAACATGGAAAAGCAGGAGGGACAAGATTTCATCTCCCAACCCTGCAGAAAGCACTCTGGATCCAAACTTCCCCCGAGACAGAGGGTTTAAAGATGAGGTTTTGTTTCAGGTCATCTCTAGTTACATCCTTATTGAAATAAGATCTGGATTTTACTCACAGCTACGCTACTGACCTGCTGTGTGAAGATGAGCAAGACATTGCGCCTCTCTGTGCCAGTTTTCCCCTCCCACTCTTTAAGAACATAAGAACGGCCATACTGGGTCAGACCAAAGGTCCATCTAGCCCAGTATTCTGTCTTCTGACAGTGGCCAATACCAGGTACTTCAGAGGGAATGAACAGAACAGGTAATCATCAAGTGATCCATCCCCTGTCGCCCCTTCCCCTTTGTCTTGTATATTCTTCGGGGCAGGGCTGTCTATTACTATTTGTTTGTACAGTGCCTAACACAGTGGACGGGGCTGATCTTGGCTCTGGCTGTAAGCATTACTGTAAAACAAATAATACAATAATAAATTTAGGCACAGCTAATAATTTTACAATTATTTTTTCCATAAAGTTTGCAGGACAATGAGGTGTCAGGGGAGAAAAAAGGCTTGTGTTCTTGTCTCTGAACAGCAAGCCTAACTATATTAAACCAACACTTTAAAAAAAGGAGAGTAGATGAGAGGAAGGCTAGGAGGATAGAAGTCCACTTTCAGGCTGTGGACTTATGAGGTACAGAACAATACTGCAGGGTCGATGTCAGCTACATACGGAGATTTCCCCATGTCAGTTTTGATTGAAATTATAAGCTTTTTCCTTTTTACAAATCTCAAAATGCACTGCAGATTTTTGTCGTTATGCTTTCCAGGAAGCAGAAATCCTCTGGGGGCGGGGAGGGGGAATATGCCAAGAGCAACACAATTTAACGCCTTAGGTTTAGTCCTGCTGCATTGTGGGAAGATGCTCCATAAATCAGTATACCTGCAACAACCATTCACTGCCCTCTGCCATAGCTAGCATTTCAAAATCACTAGCTGTTGCCGAGCTTCTTAAGAAGATTTCTTTTTAAAACTCTTCTTTCAGCTATTAATGCAATGAAAGCCAATAATGATGCTAATAGTGTCAGGGCCATGAAACTGTACATAGCATTTGAAAAAAATGCAGAGAATGAGTATTTCCCAGGAGAGAGATGAAACTGAAATTGGTTTTGTAAAGGTAGCTTCAGCCACTTGAGTAATAATAACAAAAAATCCCTTTCTGTCAAGTTAAATAGAAATGCTGGAGACTCAAGCTCCATGTAAAAAAGGCTGGCTTCTTGCTGTTTAAGAGAGAGTTGGAGGAGCAGAGACAATTGAAGGGAACTTTTAGGATAATTCTGCAACTACACCTTTACCCTGATATAACGCGGCCCTCGGGAGCCAAAAATCCCTACCACGTTATAGGTGAAACCCGTTATATTGGGGTAGCAGCGGCAGCGCTACAGCAGTGATTTAAAGAGCTCTGGGCTCCATCCACTGCAGGAAGCCTGGGCCCTTTAAATCGCCGGCCGAGCCCCACTGCCGCAGCCCTGGGGTAGCAGCAGCAGGGCTCCAACAGTGATTTAAAGGGCCCGGGGCTCCCTGCAGCAGCCGGAGCCCCGGGCCCTTTAAAGCACTGCCTGAGCCCTGCTGCCGGAGCCCCAGGGTTACCACACTATATGCGAACCCGTGTTATATCAGGTCGCGTTATATCGGGGTAGAGCTATACTGGAAACTGGCCTTGACCTTTCTTTATTAAGTGTGCAGATACCATGTTCTCTCTCAAGTGATGGTAAAATGGTTGAAACAACACCTGAAATTAACGCTTGAGGTAGGAAAACAGTGTATGCTAAGTAGAGCTGAATGAATAATTGAAAGCAAATAACTTACATGATGACTTGAACCTCATTTTCTTTTCAAGTAGTGTCCATGCACAGATCATCACTTCCTCAAATGTTTGTTTAAATTTACTAAACAATTTTTAACACAATGAATTCATTGTAAACAGTTTGCTATATTTGATCAGTTTGATTCAAAATTGAGACTGTTGCTTATTGGTGGTTGGTCAGATAAGGCAATGATATTGTTTCTGTTGCCTGATCGGTTTCGCATAAAACATACTGGGTCTGATTCTGCAAAGCATGTAAGTCCATGTTCAACTTTAACCATGTTGTTAAGTTACACTTTAGTCACTGGCATTTAAGCACGTTTAAGTGTTTGGCTGAATGAATATAGGCTTAAGAACTTGCTGAAGTGCTTTGGTGGATTGGGGCCACAACTAGAAGGAAGGCATAAAGACACCAATGAGCTTTTGAATCCCTCAGGGGAAGTGTTTATGGACTGGCATGGTTACAATATTTTAGAAAATGTTATATAAGCCTGGCCTGAGGCATCATTCCTAGAAGAATTAAGCGACTCTTGGATGTATTGGCTGGGCATGCTGTTTAATTTTCTCTTGTCTCTTGTCACAGTCAGACAACATAGATGCAAATGCATGAGCATTCCTAGTAGCGAATTGTGAGGTTGGATCTTTTGCCGGCATGATTAATTGCCTTTTGTGCCAGAGCTCTGACAAGGGATTTGGAACCTTGTCCCTTTGCTGTGTCAAGCAGTGTCTGCTCATCTATAAAACACTAGTGAGAGTGATTGTCAATGAGTATTTTAAATTATCCATCTGAATACTAGAGCAGACAAACTTAAAATATGCTTTACACGAATAGGAAATCACAACCATTGATGTGCTTATGGAAAGTGAATATAAAATGGAGGGAAGAATGGCTGAAACAAGTTATTTTTTAAACTTGGGTGAACACTCATAGAAAACATTTGTGGTATCTGCCCAGCTCTACTGCTGACTGTGGTATTTACTGTAACTTGTCCCTGGGATAGAGATCAAATTTTGGTTATTTTGTGGGGCAATGGAGAGGCAGAACAAACAATGTAGTTTCATAATAGGTGCAGGTTGATCTTTCCACTCCTCACTTGGCTCATGCACCAGAGAAAGCAATGTCTGGTTGGTTGACTTCTGATACAGTCTAGTTGCTAGGGGATGCATCATCAAAAACTACAGATGGTCAAATTTTTTTTGTCAAATGCCTTTTTTTTCCTGAGGAAAACACCATTTTGACAAAAATGAAAAATTATTATTTAGGTCAAATTTTTTTAGTAAAAATTTCAAAACATGTTAGTTCTGGTACAGGAAACACTTTTGCTGCTGTCTCTTCCCTCCCTCCCTCCCTCCCGCCCCATCCTTTATCTTTTTTTCCAATACGAGGGGGGGGGAAATGTTGTGGCTTTTTTCCCCACTAAAACAAAAAGTTTCAAAAAAGAAAATTTTGTTTAAAATTAAAAAAAAATACATTTCACAGAATTCCAAATGAAAAGTAAATTTTGCGGGTTTTTTTTTAAATATTGTGAAATATACATACAATCTCAAAAGCCAAGAGCTGCATGGGGCCATAGGGCAGAGGTTCCCAAACTGTGGGGTGCACCACCTTATGGGGGCATGGAGGAATATTGGAGCGGCCCAGTGGGGCCCGGACCAGCTCCATGGGAGGGGAGGGAGCACCACCCAACCCCTCCCCGCACCCAGCTCTGCTCTGGTTCCAACCCCAGCCATGTCCCTGCCCCCTAACCCCACGCCTGGCTCCATTCCCTGGTCCCGTCCCCAGCCTTGGTATGGCTCCTCTCCCAGCCCTGCACCATCCCCCAGCCTTGACCGCTGGCCGCAGCCCCACTCCCAGCCCCACCCTTAGCTGTGGCCCTAGCCTTGGCCTCCTTACTCCTGTCCGCGCCCCCTCACTCCCCCAGAGCCTGGGTGCGGACAGAGGTAAGGCGGGGAATGACCCTCAAAAGTTTGGGGACTGCTGTCATAAGGATTGAAATACTCTTTTTAGAAATCAGGGACTAAAGGCTTGATTTGGAAGGTACAAAGTGTCTTCAGCTCCCACTGTATAACTTCAACAGGAAGTGTTTTTCCAGAAACATTTTTCTTCGCCCAGCATTGACAGTTTGTAGTGACATGCACAAGACCTGCAAAGAATGACTTCAGCTGTTTTATTCCAAATGATGGAAAACAAACTAATGACTAATAGCTGTGAAAACAAAACACTCTGAATTTTGTCAAAACAGAGTAGTTGCTCCAGCATCCTTGTAAATTAGATTGTATTGGAGATACCAAGTTGTGCCAGAATAGCAACAGGTAGTCGTCATTCGTTTAAAAATGATGCATCATTTTTAAACCAGATTTGCATGAGCTAGAATAATCCCACAGCATGAGAAACTGATGTATACAAAACTAAAGACCTACTCTGATATTAAAATATAATAAAGGCATGACTTGTGATTAGTATTACCATTGCACATTGGATCCCCAGTCATGGTCAGGCCCCCATTCTGCTGGGCGTTGTACACACTGAACACAGGGCCGCCCAGAGGATTCAGGGGGCCTAGGGTCTTCGGCGGCAGGGGGCCCCTGCCGCCGAATTGCTGCCAAAGACCCGGCACTTTGGCGGCGGGTCCAGGGGCGGAAGGACCTCCTGCCGTGGGTCTTCAGGGCACTTTGGCAGCGGGTCCCGGAGCGGAAGGACCCCCCCGCCACGGGTCTTCAGGGCACTTCGGCGGCGGGTCCCGGGGCGGAAGGACCCCCCGCCGCCGAACTGCAGCCGAAGACCCGGAGCGGAAGAAGCTCCGAGGGCCCTGGCCCCGCGAGAGTTTTCCGGGGCCCCCGGAGCAAGTGAAGGACCCCGCTCCAGGGCCCCCGAAAAACTCTCGTGGGGGCCCCTGCGGGGCGCGGGGCCTGGGGTAAATTGCCCCACTTGCCCTCCCACTCTGGGCGGCCCTGACTGAACAAACAGATAGTCCCTGTCCCAAAGAGCTTACAATCCAAGTATAAAGCAAGACAACAGATAGATAGATGGGGAAGTACAAGTAAACAATGAGACAATATTGGTCTGGATGAGAGGCAGTAGTGTCAGTGGCCTAACAGGTGGCTGGGACACTTGCAAGCAACTTGACAAGGAGGGTTTTGAAGGAGGCTAATAAGGGAGTTGTTTATGGGGAGAATTGAAGGTGCACATCCTCCCAAAGGGTCAAGGCCAAAGGTTAGTATTTGTGGGCATCATGGTATTTGCTTTTTAATGATCATCACTAATTTGTTTTCAAGAAACACTCATGTACATACATTTATGT
Source organism: Terrapene triunguis (assembly GCF_002925995.2). NCBI lineage: Eukaryota > Metazoa > Chordata > Testudines > Emydidae > Terrapene > Terrapene triunguis. The sequence continues at coordinate 15,223,000 of NW_020664409.1, forward strand.
ACAAGAGATTTTGATTGTAAGGGGTATTACATATGTTACTTAAGGAGGGGGGGATAAAATAGGGGAGTGGTGTCAGTTACCAGTCTGTATTTCCTGTTATATAAAATGTAAACTGGTTTGAGTTGAGTTAGGGGAGCAGGTTATTGCTGTCAGAAAAATTATCATTGTTCCCCCAATAGGTCTTTCTACAATAAGTTCTAATATTCTGCATGCTACAATATGTCCTTTTCTTTGATTACATCATTGTCTCATGCTGTGGGATCCTGACAATTCATGCAAAAATTGTGCACTATCTACATTATTAATAAGAACATGACAACCGCCTGCTATTCTGGCACAGGCTGGTGCCTGCAGTGCAAACTAATTCACAATAGTATAGGAACAGAAATTCTCTCTGAACAAAGTTCACATTGTTTTGTTTTACACCTATTTGGTTATTTTTTCCCATCATGTGGAATAAAATATCTTTCTTTGCTCATCCTTTAAAAAATATTCCTTGTGCATTTAATTGCAAACCGCCTATATTGTATGAAGAAAAATTGTACAGAATAATGTTTCTTCATATTTTTTATGGTTTATAAACTCAAACTTTAAGATCAGAAGGGGCCATCATGATTATCTAGTCTGACCTCCACAGAACTTTACCCACCCATTCCAGTAATAGACCCATAAAACTCTGTCTGAGTTACTGAAGTCCTCAAATCATGATTTAAACACTTCAAGTTACAGAGAATCCACCACTTACACTAGTTTAAACCTGCAAATGACCTGTGAAACATGCTGCGGAGGAAGGTGAAAAATCCCCAAGGTCTCTGCCAATCTGACCCAGGGGAAAAATTCCTTCTCAACCTCAAATATGGTGATCAGTTAGACCCTGAGCATGTGGGCAAGACCCACCAGCCAGATACCTGGGAAAGAATTTTCTGTAGTAACTCAGAGCCCTCCTCATCTAGTGTCCCATCACCAGCGATTGGAGATATTTGCTGCTAGCAGTCGCAGATCGGCTACATGCTATTGTAGGCAGTCCCATCATACCATCCCCTCCATAAACTTATCAAGCTCAGTCTTGAAGCCAGTTAGGTTTTTGCCCCCATTGCTCCCCTTGGAAGGCTGTTCCAAAACTTCATTCCTCTGATGTTTAGAAACCTTTGTCTAATTTTAAGCCTAAACTTGTTGATGGCCAGTTTACATCCATTTGTTCTTGTGTACACATTGGTGCTTAATTTAAATAACTCCTCTCCCTCCTTAGTATTAATCCCGCTGATATATTTATAGAGAGCAATCATATCTCCTCTCAGACTTCTTTTGGTTAGGCTAAAGAAAACTTTAAAAGCTTTTTGACCCTTAAAATATTTTATTGGAGTATATGGAAGATATTTAACAAGAGAAAAATAACCATAGCTCAAAATCACATGAAGGTAGATAAAAATATAGTCTTTGAAAGGGGGAGGGAGAGTAGAAGATAAACAGTGGATTATTATACATGAATACAAACATTTTCAAAAAATGGAATCTGAAGATCTATCTGTTGGGATCAAAACTCAATAAAGAGTTTTTAAAGAGATTGACATAAAGTTTCCTTCTATGTGTTGTCTTCAGACAAGGATGAAGACAGAGCCCAAATCAAATATGGATGTTCTCAGTAAAAGACCAACTTTGACAAAGGATAAACTATTATGATTCCAATTTACAAAGCATGTCTCACATGGGTAGGTTTCTAGTGATAGATTGTCATTGGCAACTGTTCAATTGGGAACTGCTTTTCCAATAATTTACCTCTATCAGGGCCAGCTCTGGCTTTTTTGCCGCCCCAGGCAAAAAAGCCTCCGGCCAGCCGCCCCCCCCCCC